>NC_135827.1:39699674-39799674 GCF_964213995.1 Mustelus asterias
TATACAGTCATTTAATTATGACTGAGCCTCTGTGTGTCCCTAAGTATAAAAAAAAATGTTTTTTTTAATTGCTTTGCTTGCCAGCAGTTTCAGAGAATGATTCACCACGGTGGCAGAGCAGTTAGCACTGCTGCATTACAGCGTCGGGGCCCTGGGTTCAATTCTGGTATCTGTCTGTGCGGAGTCTGCATGTTCTCCCCGTGTCTGCATGGGTCTCCTCCGGGTGCTCCAGTTTCCTCCTGCACTCCAGTGATGTGCAGGTTAGGTTGATTGTTGTGGTAAATGGGGCCATTGTCCCAGCATGTGTGGATTAGAGGGATTCGCAGGGTAAATGCCTGGGATATACGGATAGGGCCTGCTCTGGTGAAGAGTCGGTGTAGACTCGATGGGCCAAATGGCCTCCTTCTGCACTGTAGGTATTCTATAAATCTGCCCATTCCTCCCAAAATATATTGCCTCGTGCTTTTCCATGTTAACTTGCATTTGCCAGCCTTCCAATTTAATTACAGAAAATGCTGGGGAATCTCAGCAGGTCTGACAGCATCTGTGGAGAGAGAATAGAGTCAATGTTTCGAGTCTAGATGATCCTTCGTCAGAGCTGACGTCAGCCGGCTCTGACGAAGGGTCACCCAGGCTCGAAACTTGGCTCTATTCTCTCCCCACAGATGCTGTCAGACCTGCTGAGGTTTTCCAGCATTGTCTGTTTTTCTTTCAGATTCCAGCATCCGCAGTATTTTGCTTTTATTCCACTTTCATTAACCTGCTGATGTCCTCCTGAATTCTTGCATCTCTTCTTGCTGTTTGCAAATCGCTTTACTATCATATTTTCAGCAAATTTTGGCTCGGGTTTTGCTCATGTTAGTTATGTAAACCAAAAGAAGAGGGAGATTAGCAGGTTGAGGTTATGGGGATTGGGATAGGGCCTGGGTGGGATTTTTGTCGGTGCAGGCTTGATGGGCTGAATGGCCTCCTCCTGTATTGTAGGGATTCTATGACCCAGCCTTGACCCGTGGGTCAGAAAAGGATAGTGTGACACAGTGGCACAGTGATTAGCACTGCCCCCTTGCAGCGCCAGGGACCTGGATTCGATTCTAGCCTTGGGTGACTAGGTAGAGTTTGCAAACTCTCCCAGTGTCTGCATGGGTTTCCTCCGGGTGCTCTGCTTTCCTCCTACAGACCAAAAATGTGCAGGTTACTTGGATTGGCCATGCTGAATTGCCCCTTAGAGTCCAAAGATGTGCAGGTACAGGCAGCACGGTGGCACAGTGGTTTGCACTCCTGCCTCTCAGCACCAGGGACCTGGGTGCAATTCCTGGCTAGGGGTCACTGTCTGTGCAGAGTTTGCACGTTCTCCCCGTGTCTGCGTGGCTTTCCCCCCGAGTGCTCCGGTTTCCTACCACAGTCCAAAGGTCATGCTGGTTAGGTGCATTGGCCATGCTAAATTCTTCCTCAGTGTGTCTAAACAGGCGCCGGAGTGTGGCAACTAGGGGATTTTCACAGTAACTTAGTTGCAGTGTTAATACCAGCTTACTTGTAACACTAATAAATAAATAAAAAGATTAGGTGGCTTAGCCATGGTAAATGCGTGGGGTTACGGCAGTGGTTCCCAAAGGGTGCGGCGCGCCACACTGGTGCGGCGAGAGAGGATGGCAAGTGTGGCGGGAGGATTCAAGGACAATCAAAGAAACATTTAACCATGGATTAGATATTTTTCCAAAGTGATTGCTTTATACTTTCTGGATGTCCCATGATCATATTATAAAGTAGTTGTGTTCTATGTTATGAATCAGGCACTGCGAGGAGTTGTTTTTTTTTTGTTTTTGAATGTATTTCTTATCAATAAAAAATTTGCCCGAGCAAATTTTTATTCCGAAAGTGCGGCCCAGTGAAAAAAGTTTGGGAACCACTGGGTTACGGGGATGGTGGGTCTCGGTAAGATGCCCTTTCAGAAAGTTTGTGCAGACTCAATGGGCCGAATGGCCTTATTCTGCACTGTAGGGATTCTGTGGAAAACTTGGACTGTGTCAGGCAACTTCTTCAATCTGGCCAATATCCCTGAACTGCAGCCCCTTGTCACCTGCCTGCTTATCAATGTGCTCTACATGTCTCAGCACCTTATTACATTGAAATGTTTCCAGGTGCTTCACAATTCAAATACTCTTGTCTATTATGCAGACAATTTGCAGCAGTCATTCTGTTGTAGCAGCAACATGGCACACACATAAGAGTAATACGATATGATTACTTCCTCCAAGCAATGTGTTTGACTATTATATCCTCTTTGATTGAACACTTTTTAGATTCACACTTAAAGTACTTTGGGCAATGTTTCAGAATATGTGCAGCAGTAACACGGCAAGAGAATGCGAAGCAGGAGACAAGATAAGGGATTTGAACACAGATGAGAATTTTAAATTTGTGTCAGTGTTGCAGGCCAATGAGTATGGGGTGAACAGGACCTGAGCAGAGAAGCTTGGAGGCTCTTCCCATGTGTTAGGCTCCTGAATATTTGTTCGTTGAAAGAAAACCCATTATTGCATCGGGGGCCCGCAAGTCCTGATTGTGAATCGCGATAGCCTGAAGAATCGGGAGTCGGCTGCACCGGGGTACTTGAGGTGCAGTTAACCCTGAAGGGAAATCAAAATAAACACAGATGGCTGGAGGATGATAGAAATCCCTGGATCCAACAGCTGAATCTTTTACGAGGCACTGCCCCTTGAACTTGTTATAGATTAAACGTTTCAAGTGCAATGGAGAGAGTTTCAACAATTGTTGCTAGCTGGGAAGCCACAGCAACTTCAAATCAAAGCTGTGTGCATACATTCAGGCTGAGTCCACAGCTGGGCACCCTGCCCAGATGTAATTGACATCATCTCTCTGTCAAAGGACTTCAAAGGGGTCTGATCGCACCTGCGGATTCTGACAGGGAGAAATCTCTGCTGCAAAATTGAGTGCTGCAGTGATTCAAAATCTTGCCATCAATTTGGGGGTTGGGGGAAGGGGGGGGGGCGCTGTGTGGATGGGAGGAATAGAGGTTAAAGTGACCAGAATTTGCACAACTGACAGGCAGGAATGCAGAAATTGATCATAGGATTGTCACCATGCCGAGGTAGAAGGGGCAATACAGCCACGACACACCAAACCTGGCAGAGTGGCAAGGTCAACCCCTTGCCCCCAACTTGAGCCCACCCAACCCCCTGGACCGTTGAGGGACCCTTCCTCTGTAGCCTGACAGCAGCAAAGTGGCAAATGGCCACTGGACACCTCCTCGAGACCCCTTTCAGGGCCCAAAGTGCCAGGTCAGATTGTCAGTGCCAGGGGGTAGTGCACTGTTTGCACTACCAAGATGCAGACTGGGTGGGGGGGGGGGGGAGGGAGGGGGGAATGTGTGGGGGTCTGATGGGGGCCGGGGGGGTCCTGAGTGGAGGTTCTGGGGGGAAGTGGGGGCACGGGTCGTGTCTCCCTCATGACTTAGGGTTGGGGGTTACCTGTTACTTGTGGGTGGGCAGGGGAGGATGCCCCTCTTTGGTGAAGGGTTGGTGGTTCATTTTTTGGTAGGGGGGGGGGGGCGGCAGTAAACGACTGCGAAGATTGGGGTGCCATTTAGTAACGGCGGCCCGGTCTCGAAACAGCGGGGCTGGTCTGCGGGTTTCGCGATATGAATAATTTAACATCTATTAGTGGGAGAATCCCAGCTGTAAGATGCTGCTAACGGGGTTTCCCGCTGTCACGGGCACTTTGTCCCAATTCGGGAGAATCGTGGCCGATCTACACTGGATTCATTGACAAGCATTGTGCAAAAAGAAACTTTATTCTCCGAGGAGTAAGGGTTTTGAACCTTGGTGAAGAAACTATTATGTGTAAGAGCCTCTCATCCATCTAATGGTCTGAATGACAAATTAACTTGAAAAATAAGTGTACGGTAATACATTTTTGGGTGGAAGAATAAGTAGGTCACATTCTCCTTGGAAATCAGGTATCTACACGAGATAGAGGAACAGAAGATATGTAGATGCACATCATTAAAATTGGCAGGATGGAGAAAGAGAAGGAAGGTTATGCTGGTAAGAGTTAGAAGACCGAGGGAAATGGCTTGTACGGAGAATTAACACCGGCATGAACCAGATGGGTAAAATAGTGTGTTTCTCTGCTGTTAGTAGATTGTAAATCGTTTGTCTTTTTGCTACTTGTTGTGGCAGCGATTTCTTCCTGAGCTGTATTTAAACTGTTTTCTCCACGGAATTCCCGTCAGTGAACTTGCAAACATTTCCACCAGCTGTTTGCTCTTCTCTGTACAAAGGATTAATTTTAATGCACGTGCTGTCGCCACGTGAAGCATAATAACCAACTGGTGTCTTGTGCAGGATCTTTCAAACCCTTTAACCTGTGTGTGCGCGGCCTTGGGTATTCTGTAGCTGCTATGTAAGTGATGAACTAATTGCTGTTAAATAGTGAAACTGCAATTCATTTCTTTTCACAGTTAGGGACTGAGAGCAGCAAGGAATGCTACCACAGGCTGGAGAGATTCACTTCTTGTGGGAGATTTGTTCCGGTGAAGTCGAGGAAGGAAGTGCATTGAGAACATTTGGCAGGTACAAACAGAATGGTGCATGATTAGCAGGGTAGAGGTTGCCAGGGTCAACCTCTTGGGATTGTTGTGTTATATATCCGTGATGACAGAGGGAAACCCTCTCTCTAACCTGCATTTGTTTCTGGGTTTGCTGTTCCTCCGTCACTTCCCCTTTTCCTCTTGGCTTGGAGATCATGTGGAAGGAGGCTCACACAGGTGGTGTTTCCTGTGAGTGCAGGATGGAGGAATCCACTCCATATTTTCCACCAGTACCACATAATTTTTATAAAGCATGACAGTCTCATTTTCTGACTGCCTTGTTTATTTATTGTCCTTTTTTTTTCTCCCCTCTCCCTCCCTCTGTCCTTTGTTGGCCTTAACATTTTTGTCTCTTTACTTCCCAATGATGTGGAGTTGCTGGCGTTGGACTGGGGTAGGCATAGTAAGTAGTCTCACAACACCAGGTTAAAGTCCAACAGGTTTATTTAGTAGCACGAGCTTTCGGAGCGCTGCTCCTTCATCAGGTGGACTCATCCACCTGATGAAGGGGCAGCGCTCCGAAAGCTCATGCTACCAAATAAACCTGTTGGACTTTAACCTGGTGTTGTGAGACTATATACTGTTACTTTTCAATGTTACATATGGGGAGCCGGCCAGGGTTAAAATTGGATCTGATGCTGGCTGCTGGTGTAAGGAGGGATAATGACCCACTGGTGAACGGATGCAGTTCAGGGCGGGTATTGCGGGTATGAACCTGCTTGTGTGGGGCCAGATTAAGCCAGAACTGTGAAGCCCGGCACCTTGGAGTATTTTTGATCTCTGTCAAAGGGAAGGAACAGCAGTGGTGGATTTGATCAGCCACTGACTGTTTTGTGCACCATTTAAATGCAATGTTAACAAAACATTCTGGTAAAACCCCTTTGCAAACAGATGTCCAAGGGTGCTCACTGGAAAAGTACAAAGGGACAGCTGCTCATTACTTACTGCTTAATCCTAAAGAGGAGTGGATATTAGCATTGTGCCAACTCCTTCAAGTAGTTTGAAAATGTTATTTTGTTTATTTATTTTTATTTATTAGTGTCACATGTAGGCTTACATTGACACTGTAATGAAGCTACTTTGAAAATCCCCCAGTCGCCACACTCCGGCGTCTGTTTAGGTACACTGAGGGAGAATTTAGCATGGCCAACGTACCTAACCAGCACGTCTTTTGGACTGTGGGAGGAAACTGGAGCATCTGCAGGAAACCCATGCAGATACAGGGAGAACGTGCAGACTCCGCACAGACAGTGACACAAGCCGGGAATCGAACCCTGGTCCCTGGCGCTGTGAGACAGCAGTGCTAACCACTGTGCCACTGAGCATGTAGATCTTCTCAGTGATTGATGCTAATTGTAGTCAGGGTGTCTACCTCTATTGCAGCAAAACATTGGTGCCTGAGTAGTTTTGTTTAATGGGAGAGGCTAAGTGAAAGATCACAGATATATTTAACTAATTTCCATCGGAATCTGTAATCTGCTATTGCTGACTCCCCCTCAACAGGTCTAATCACCATATTGAAGTGGCTGTGGAACACTCCTAGCTTTGACCTCCACTGCCTCACCTCACTCAACACAGAGATCACTCCGTGGGCCCGATTTTACGACACGGGCGCGAAATCGCGGTAAGGTTGGGCATCGGGCCTATACCGCGATCTGCACCCGATTCCGAGCAGATCGCGGCTTTACCGACACCCGATTCGGGCGTGGGTCCGGCCCGCGCCCAAATCGGGCGGCCCGACGATTTAAATGCATTTGCATGCATTTAAATCGACTTAATGAACCGCGTGCCCAACTCTACCGCCAAATCCCACTTTACCGTCTTCTGGCCCGATCCGCGTCCGCGCTGTTACCGACCTGCAGAATAAAAATCTGAAGTCGCCGCAGCAGCCTCCGAAGAGCGGGGTCAGAGACTGCAACGGCTCTCTGACCAGGTCATCCTCTGGTCGGGGCGGGAGGAGGGGGTGGGAGAGGGGGTGTGACGTGTCATCCCCTGGGAGGGGGGAGGGGAGGGGGTGTGACCAATAATCCCCTGGGGGAGGGGGGGTGACGTCTCATCCACTGGAGGTGGGGGGGCGGGGGGGGGGGGGGGGGGGGAAGCGTGACGTCTCATCCCCTGGCTGGGTGGGGTGGGGGGGGGGGGGGGGACGAGCGGAGGTGTGATGTATCATCCCCTGGGGCGGGGGAGGAGAGGGGGGTGTGACGTCTCGTCCTCTGGTCGGGGCGGGGGGCGTCGTCTGCCAGTCTGCAGCCGATCTCTCCTGCCGGAGTGGACGTGCGGCCATGCCATCCCACAAAACCTTCAGGATGAATCGATTCCTCGCTAAGAAGATGAAGCAGAACCGGCCGATTCCACCGTGGATCCACATGAAAACCGGCTACAAGATCAGTACAAGTCCAAGAGGAGAGACTGGAGAAGGACCAAGCTGGGCCTGTAAAGGGATACACCATCACTGGTTCACTACCAGCCACAGATTACTCTTCCCTGCAGGGGCAAGAGAGCGGGAGAGATGGCTGTGGCTGGTAGTGAACCAGTGATGGTGTATCCCTTTACAGGCCCAGCTTGGTCCTTCTCCAGTCTCTCCTCTTGGACTTGTACTGATCTTGTAGCTGGTTTTCATGAGGATCCACTGTGGAATCGGCCGGTTCTGCTTCATCTTCTTAGCGAGGAATCGATTCATTCTGAAGGTTTTATGGGATGGCATGGCCGCACGTCCACTCCGGCAGGAGGGATCGGCTACAGACTGGCAGCAGACCCCCCCCCTCCCCCGACCGGAGGATGAGATGTCACACCCCCTCTCCTCCTCCTCCCCCCCCCCCCCCCCCCCCAACCTCCAGGGGATGATCGGTCACACACACACCCCCCCGACCAGAGGATGAATGTCAGAGAGCCGTTCTCTTCGCTTTCTGCTTTTTGTTTCGCGCCCGGGCACGCTGTCAGATGCGCAGTTCAGAGCTCCGATCGGTCCGCCAGAGCAAAGCCCCGGCCACGGCGTGGATCAGGCCGGAGCCGGCAAAACTCGTATGGGCGCGCTGGAAAGAGGATTCCAGGCTCGGATCTATTTGACGCCCAGATTCGGCACTTAGATTCAAAATGGTAAAATTCCCCCCGTGTGTTAATCACTGCGGAAAACTGATATTAGATTGCTGAAGGCATACTACAATATTCCAAAGATTAACATTTTGCAATCTGTTTAATATCTCATATATCTATATATTAATTAATGAATGCATTTAAGGGACGGCTCGGTGGGAAAAGGGAATCGAGGGTTATGTGGGCAGAGGGATAGGTTTTTGACAAGGAGGCGGCTCATGTGGAGTAGCAACATGGCCATGGAGCTGTTGGGTTGTTTCTAAGCTGTAGATTCTGTGTATTTTTGTGTTGTAAGTTGTCTTTCAGTTTCTATTTCTTTAATCTATTCCCTGTAGCTGAGTTGCCCATTGGTCCTTTGGAAAATATTGCATTGCGCAGCGCAGAAAAGCTGATAAGGGGGTCATGCTCTTTTCCATGATGAACTGCTCGCCTGGAACCTGATGTGAAAACCTGAGCAGGAGGAAACCTCTGAAAATTGGTAATCTCTCCAAACTCAGTACAAGATAACAGGCCAGGATTTCAGACCTGCTTCTCGAGAATGTCACACTGCTGTGATAGCTGCGACCACTTCAATTTAAATGGTTTCTTTTATAGGTTAACTAGTTATGATGCCAAGATCTCCGAGGCAATATTCTCTGTGCATTACAACTTGATCGATTACCAGCTACGGGTCCGGACTTTACTGGTGGAACCATTTGAAGCTCGCATTGGATCTGAGTATATGATACTTGGAGAAATGGAAACCACAGCAGGTAGATTGGAAATTCTTTGAGGACAGAATCGATAATAGTGAGTGTCCCAACTCCATCTCTTGTTCAACTCCCTGTTCCAGTTCCTCCAATCTGGTTTCCACACCTTCCACAGTCCTAGCTTTTAAGACACTGTTTAAAACCTATCTCTTTGATCTAGGGTCACCTGTCCTAGTATCAACTTGTGTGGCTTAGTGTCAAGTTTTGTTTGATAATTACTCCTGTGAAGCAACTTGGGACAGACAATCGATTGGATGTGCTTTATAAGTGCAAGTCGTTGTAACCATTGCCACCATTCATGTGGGTGCCAAAGCCAACCAACTCTACCCCTCCAACATCATTAAACTTTTCAAACTCTGAATGGCCTTTGACTGCTTATCTGATATAGAACCATAGAAAATTACAGCTCAGAAACAGGCCTTTTGGCCCTCCTTGTCTGTGCCGAACCATTTTATGCCTAGTCCCACTGACCTGCACTTGGACCATATCCCTCCACACCCCTCTCATCCATGAACCCGTCCAAGTTTTTCTTAAATGTTAAAAGTGACCCCGCATTTACCACTTTATCCGGCAGCTCATTCCACACTCCCACCACTCTCTGCGTGAAGAAGCCCCCCCTAATATTCCCTTTAAACTTTTCTCCTTTCACCCTTAACCCATGCCCTCTGGTTTTTTTCTCCCCTAGCCTCAGCGGAAAAAGCCTGCTCGCATTCACTCTATCTATACCCATCAAAATGAATCACCTCACATTTATCAGGGTTAAACTCCATTTGCCATTTTTCAGCCCAGCTTTGTATCCTATCTATGTCTCTTTGCAGAATAGAAGTAAGTTATGTTCCTCAGTTGCCGAGTTGCTGAGTTGCTGATTGGAAGATTTCAATTTAAGACCAAAAGGTTGAAGGGAGAGTTTAGGAGATATTTCTTTTACACATCGGGTTGTAAGGTCAGTGGTATAGAATCCTACAGTGCAGAAGGAGGCCATTCGGCCCATCAAGTCTGCACCAACCACAATCCCATCCAGGCCCTATCCCCATAACCCCATGCATTTACCCTAGCTAGTCCCCCTGACACTAAGGAACAATTTAGCATGGTCAATCCACCTAACCCGCACATCTTTGGACTATGGGAGGAAACCGGAGTAGCAGAATACATCTTGGCTTTTAAAAAGGAAGTGAGGGGGAAAAAAAAGTTTTAAACAATATGAGGAAAATAGAACAGAGAATGGCACAGGTAGAGTGGGCTGAATGGCCTCCTGTACTATAAAATTCAATGGATGGCATTTTCCAGTCCAGCCAACAGCGCGCATTGCCGCAGGTGGGATGGAAAATTTGGATGACGGCTTCCCAAACGTTCTCGTCCTGCTCATAGCGATGACCGGAAAACCCTGCCAAATGATTCTAAATTATGTTTCAGCCAACACAGAAAGAAAAGCTGCCTGCGCACGAGGCTCAGGCCAGCAGAGGTCAGCGCTTGATCCATTTTTGTTCCCACTCTGTATAAATTATTTGGACTTGGGTATGGTCAGTTTGCCCTGCTTTAACTTATTGGGTGATGACCTTTTAATTAGTATGAAGCAAAGCTTGCATCCATTTCCAGGAGGAAGTTCTTTCTCAAAGAGCTGCGTGCCATTTGGAGGTCAGCAGCTCTGCACACAGGCAGCACAGCACCAGCAGGAGCTGTGGCCACTACTGTGTTGCAGGTACACAGGGCAACTGGTATTCAACAGTGGACCCACACTTTCAAGTACGTCTGGGATCTCACTGAGGCCAAGTTGACATCTTACCAACCTGAAAAAGACCTATTTATATCTGCTTCCTGCTAGCCGATCTTCTATCCATGCCCAATATGTTGCCCACTATGCCATGAGCTTTTATTTCCTTCCATAACCTTTGATGTGGCATCTTAGCAAATGCCTTCTGGAAATCTAATTACAGTACCTTCACAGGTTCCTCTTTACCCATGGCACATGTAACTTCCTCAGAGATCGCCAGTAAGTTAGTTAAACATCATTTCCCTTTCACAAACCATGTTGACTCTGCCTGGTTACCATAAATCTATCCCTGTGTCCTTCCATAACTTCTTTAATAATAGCTTCGAACATTTTCCCTACAACAGAAGTTAAGCTAACTCAGTACCACTAATTTACTCAATACCACTTTTTGGTGACTGTAATTTTCCTGAGTTTCTCCCTCCTTTCCATTTCCTGGTTTATAGCTGCTTCTGGGACATTACTTGTATCCTAGAATCCCTACAGTGCAGAAGGGGGGCATTCAGCCATTGAGTCTGCACCGACAACGATCCCATGCAAGCCCTATCCCCATAAACCCACGTATTTACCCTGCTAGTCCCCCTGACACTAAGGGTCAATTTAGCACGGCCAATCAACCTAACCTCATCTTTGGACTGTGGAAGGAAACTGGAGCACCCGGAGGAAACCCACGCAGACACGGGGCGAATGTGCAAACTCCACACAGACAGTCAGTCCAAGGCCGGAATTGCACCCGGGTCCCTGGCACTATCAGGCAGCAGTGCTAACCACTGTGTCACCATGCTGCCCTCTATAGTGAGAACTGATGGTAAATACCTATTCAATTTACCTGCCATCTCCTTATTTCCCATTGTGCGTTCTCCAGGCTCAACTTCCTATAGAACCAACACTCATTTTATTCACTTTTGTTTTTTAAATATTTATTAAAAAATCTCTTACAATCTGTTTTTATGTTTCTAGCAAACTTTCTCTCGTGCTCCAATTTTTTCCTCCTTATTCTTTTAATCATCATTTGCTGTTCCTTATATTCTGTCCAATCTTCTGACCTGCCACCGGTCTTTGCACAGTTATATGCTTTTTTCTTTAAGTTTGGTACTATCTTTAACCTTTCTAGTTAACCACGGATGGTGGGCCCGTCTCTTGGACTTTTCAAACTTGTTGGAGTGTACCTGTTCTGTGTATTCTGAGATATCCCCTTAAATGTTTGCTAGACCTTCTCAATTGACCTCTCCCTTAACCTAATTTGCCAATTCACTTTGGCCAGCTCAGTTTTCATGTCCTCATAATTGTGCTTATTCAAATTTAAAAACGTAGGCCAGGATTTTCTGGCCGCTCTGTGGCAGGTTTTCCAGCAGCAGACGCAGCTTGACATTGACCGTAGCCGGGATCTTCTAGTCCCGCTGCGGTCTGCAGCATTTTGAATGGTTTGCCTGCCCACCATGAGCGGCTGCCATCAGCAGGACTGGAAGATCCTGTTGATGGGAAAGGTCATAAAATTGCGCCCATAGTCTCAAACCCAGTCCTCTCTCCCATAGAAACATGAAGCAGGAGGAGGCCATTTGGCACTTGGAGCCTGCTCCGCCATTAATTTTGATCATGGCTGATCATCGAATTCAATATCCCCTTTCCCCCCATATCCCTTGATTCCTTTAGCCCCAAGAACTATATCTAATTTCTTCTTGAAATCACACAACGTTTTGACCTCATCTACTTTCTGTGGGAGTGAATTCCACACATTCTCCACCCCCTGGGTGAAGAAATTTCTCCTCACCTCAGTTCTAAAAGGTTTGCCCCTTATCCTCACACTATGACCCCGAGTTCTGGACTTCCCCCACCATTGGGAACATTCTTTCTGAATCTACACTGTCTAACCTTGTTAGAATTTTATAAGTTTCTATGAGATCCCCTCCCACTCTTCTAAACTCTCTCTACTTCTCTAATTATGCGGCTTGCAGGAACACCAGTTCTAGCACGGTTCAGGTGTAGACCGTCCCAATGGTGCAGATCCCACTTTCCCCAGTATTGGTGTCAGTGTCCCACTAACTGGAGCCCACTTCTCCCACACCAGCCTTTGAGCCATGCTTTCATTTGCAATCTGCCAGTTTACACATGGCTCAGATCATAATCCAGAGATTATGACTTTGAAGTTGAATTTATGTCCCTATTGTTGATTTTGGATTCTGTGTTTTATGTACAGTAAATTCAAAAAAATGTTATTGAATCACCGGAGAGGAACACAAAGAGGCCATTTAGCCCTTGAAGCCTGATTATCCAATCCAATAAGATCATGGCTGATCTCCATATACCAGCCTTTGTCCCATATCCCTTCATATCTTTTGATTCATAATTTATCAATTTGAGATTTAGAAATTAACAGTTGGTCTAGCATCATCTGCAGTTTTCTAAGAGTTTCAAACCTCTACCACCCTTTATGTGCCTAAGTGTTTCCTGACTTCAGTCCTGAAAGTTTTAACAGGTTGATCACTAACCCTAGACTCTCTAGGTCTGGTTATTTTCCTTTCCATTTCATCTTCCAGGGGCAGAGAGGCCAGCTGTTGCATTGAGATCAGCCAGTTCATCAAAGGACTTCAAAATAGCCATTCACTTTGCATCATTCTGTCTCCTGCACTTGTGCTGGGATTGCTCTGATTGACTAGATATTAACTCAGTGACTCTCCACGCTGTATTTTTAGGCAATATTCCTGTAATCCAGGCTCGGCTGCTAATGGAAGCGGATGGAGTTAATTTGCCATTACTGGAGCGTGCTGTACAGGAGCAGAGAAAGTACTTCCAACAAAGACATGAAGCTGAGATAGAAAACAAAAGGGATGTGTGAGCACGTACACAGAAACTCTCACACCACACTCAGCCACCAATGATGCCTGTTGGGTGTGGAATCTGCTTGCGTTTACTGTGAAAACTGATCTGTCTGAATATGCTCTGCTTTGGACTGATGCCAAGCATCTAACTTTGATTCCTGAGCATCGTCGCCCACCTCACCGTTTAAAACTGCAACAATTTTGTTTTTTGAAAATGTTTGGTAAGTTCTGGCGACTGTTGCCTTTGTGTTTGATTATAGCTGCAGTCCTTGCCATTTCTGGAATGCTTTTCTGAATGATTGTGCACTTTTGGGATCCCTTGTGAGTTCTCAGTTATAACCCGTATGGTTCAACAATGTGCCCAGCATTGATGAAAGAAGGGAGATTTGATTGCTGGCGTGTCAATATTTCTTCAGTGTTACTCATTTTCTTTTATAATGTGCAAGATTGAAGCCTGGAAGGTTTTTTTTTATTGCGCTCTGAATGAAATAAATCCCTCAAAGTGCAAAAAAGAAAAAGGTTGTGAATGTAATTTAATCTGATGGGTTATTTAAACAGTTGATGCAGGGGTGGTATTAAAAGCAGCAAGCTGGCGTGCTTTGAGAAAGTGGAACAGATACACTCGAGGATAGTGCTGCGGGGATGGTATTGCTTACCTACACTCACCAACTCACTAAAATGCTTTATGATCACAAGAACAACTCTATGTAGATAAACTATACACAACCCCTGTTGTGTTCTGGCCTCTGTGGCTAACCTTTGCAGAACTCCTGCTGTATGCTGTGGACAGTTTGCTCATTTATTAGCCATAAATAGGCTGCAATGAAGTTACTGTGAAAATCCCCTAGTCGCCACACTCCAGCGCCTGCTCGGGTACACTGAGGGAGAATTTAGCATGGCCAGTGCACCTAACCGACGCGTCTTTCGGACTGTGGGAGGAATCCGGAACATCCAGAGGAAACCCACGCAGACACAGGGAGAATGCAAACTCCACACAGTCACCAAGGCTGGAATCGAACCCGGGTCCCTGGCACTGTGAGGCAGCAATGCTAACCACTGTGCCACCGTGCTGACAGTCTCTGATTACCTTCCACAGAGGTTAATGCCACACAATGCTGGCTGAACACTCAACTAATGCTGTTCCAATGGTTACTATTCACAAACAGGCATCTCCACACCAATGGTTACTACCATACTCGTGTCTCTCTCAACCACTCCCTCTCTTGCTGCTGTTGCCTTTTGGTAAATAATCTGTCTCTCGCTTATGTTAGAAAATAAACTTTGTTAGATGCCATAAAGTTGTCACTTGTTAACACATCTTGGGTATTTAAAAAATGTCAACGATCTGGAATGCTGTGGACTCTCCTCCTCAACTACTGCAGTTTCTTTACTGGAGAACTTAATTTCGAAATGAGGATTACATTGCTCCTATACACGTGTCCTTTGCTCCTATACATATGTCCTTTCCTGGTTCTCAATGGGATCTGTTTTTGTACAGCTCCAGAGCTGCCCCTTAATCATTTGCCAGTTGAAGTGCAATTTAACTTGTCATCCAGGCACACACTCTGTGTTTGAAGATTATTCCTTCTGGTTAATGATTGAGGGCTTTCAGGATTGTAGAGCTTGCATGTTTCAGTTAGACGATGCCCCTGGGCTGCGTTAGGAACCGACAAAGGCCCTCTTTTGTCATTCAGCGTCAAATGCAGACATTCACTGTTGCACATGGAGGTGGTTTGCAAAACGGAGATCATTCTCAGCACGCAGCATCCTCATTTGTGTGATATAGAATTGGTTATTCCTGGTTCTGCTCGGATTGATCTGGGGGGTTCAATTTTGAAGCTGGAAGCCAACAGCATCCGGCACCTTAAGTCAGTATTCTGTTTTAGAATCACTGCTGACCTCCAGGTTGTTGGTGCAAATCATCTTTGTATTCAGTTTTAGAGGTTTAAAGAAAGTAAATAAACTTGAATTTCCAAAATTGGTGGGAAAAAGGCATGTGCTGACCCATTGCACTGGTTTGCTGATTTTTGCACAGATCAGGAAAAACTTGCCTGTCAAACATGATGGAGATTGAGCCAGCCCACAGTGGCCCACCCTCTCTCGCGCTCTCTCTCGCTCTCTCTCTTTCTCTCTCTCTCACGCGCTCTCTCTCTCTGGATGTCCTCCAGCTCTACAAGCCTTTGAGCTCTCTGCTCTCCTCAAGTTTGGCCTCCTACTCATTCCTTATTTTACTTACTCCACCCTTTGTGCTCGTGTCTTCAGCTACCTGGGCCCTCAATACTGCGGCTTCTGGAAATCTGAAATAAAAGCACTCTCCCTCACTGTACCTGAAAAGGTGCTGCAGTGTGGCAACTTGGGGACTTTCGCAGTAACTTCATTGCATTGTTAATGTAAGCCACCTTGTGCCAATAATAAATAAACGTAAACTTTAAACTTAAATTGGCAGTTCAAGCATAAGCGTATGTCCTATGCAGCTAAGTGTTAGTATACAGTTCCAGATGGGCTTCTGTGTCAAAAATACAAACTTCAACAACAACAAAGAATCTTTGGCACAATGCTTAGCCCTGCTGCCTCACAGCGCCATGGACCGGATTCGATTCCCGGCCTCACGTTACTGTCTGTGTGCAGTTTGCATGTTCTCCCCGTGCCTACGTGGGTTCCAAAGATGTGCGGGTTAGGTTGGTTGGCCATGCTAAAATCGCCCCTTAGTGTGCTGAGATGCGTAGGTTAGAGGGATTAGTGGGTAAAATATGTAGGGATATGGGGGTAGGGCCTGGGTGGGATTGTGGTCGGTGCAGACTCGATGGGCCGAATGGCCTCTTTCTGTACTGTAGGGTTTCTATGATTCTATGACAAGCAGAAAATGCTGGAAAGGTCCATATTGACAGAGATGAAGAGGGAAGGCAGCCAGCATTACCACGGACCCCATGCACCCGGACATACTCTCTTCCATCTCCTTCTGTCAATAAAAAGATACAGAAGTCTGAGAACACCTACCAACCGACCCAAGAACAGCTTCTTCCCTGCTGCCATCAGACTCTTGAATGGCCCTATGAAATATAAAGCTGATCTTTCTTTTCACCCTACCTGTAACTGTAACACTAAATCCTTTCCTTCTCCCCTATGTACTTTATGAATGGCCCCAGGCTCTGACGAAAGGTCATCCGGTCTCGAAACGTTGGCTCTATTCCCACTCCACAGATGCTGTCAGACCTGTTGAGATTTTCCAGCATTTTCTGTTTTTGTACTTTATGAATGGTATGTTTTGTCTGTATAGCGCGCAAGAAACAATCCTTTTCACTGTATCCCAATACATGTGACAATAATAAATCAAATCAAAGTGACCGTCAAGAAGAGTCATACAGCCTCGAAACATTAACTCTGTTTCTCTCCCAACAGATGCTGCTGAGTTTTTCTATTAGACCTTTATATGATTCAGTGTCAATTTTTGTTTTTGAGGTGTCATTACGTGGCTGCATCATTATGGCACACTTGGTCTTGCTGTTGCCTCTGAACAGAGGGTTGTAGGTTGAAGTTCCACTCCAGAAATTTGACCTCAAAAAAACATGATTGACATTCCGTGCAGTACTTGGGGAGTGCTGCACTGTTGGAGGTGCCATCTTTTAGATAAAACATTGAAGTACGGCCCGGTCCGCTCTCCAGTCTGGGTCTAAAGGATCCCGTGACAGAATTTGAAAGAAGAGTAGAAGACGTATCCCCAGCCTCCTGGCCAATATCTATTCTTAATCAACATAATAAAAACAGATAATCTGCTCATTATTACATTGTTGTTTGGAGGATATCGCTGCAAATTGGCTGCATGTTTGCTAGATTATAACAGGGGCCTCCATCTGGAGGGTGCCTTCCCCTTGTGACCGACCTAACCCCCAATACCGGGCTTGCCCTCCTCTTGATCCATCCACCTCCCCCACCCTTAGCCTTCCCTACCCATATTTCTCCCCCCCCCCACCCCCCCAACCTGTTCTCTGCCACTTATCTCTCTCCCCCCCCGCCCCTCCTGCCAAGTTCCTGGCACTTTGTTCCAGGCAGCTCGCCTCTGGCCATGGCTGTGCTGTTACTGGAATGACTGGAGAGCTGTCAGCCAATTAGATTGACTGCCTCTTTGCAAGGTGGGAGTCCCTCCTGGTGATGGATGGAAGTCCCGCCTTCTGCTAATTAATGCTAATGAGACTGTGAAATGGCCGGCTGGAGTCAGAGGGGATGCATTCCCCACCAATTCCTTGGGTAGCAGGGACCGAGACCCCACCATTCTGAAAATTCAGGCCCAAGACTGGGAAACACTTTGGGATGGCCTGAGGGCACTATATAAATGTAGGTTATTATATTCAAAAGCAATGTGAGGATGAAAATATAGAACTGGACCCATTGATCACACTGGGCTCTGAAGAGTCGGAAGCCATGCTGTACAAAATGCATCAATGTGTGCCAGTTTACCTGGTGAAACAGATGAGGAGGGCTGTGTTCCTCACATACTTTGTGAGGGGAACTGTAAGAATGCTTACTGCTACAGTAATGATTGCACACTGGTCATTTAGGTGTTCATTGCACATTGCAGTACTAATGGAGCTGTTTAAGCGCCTCATGCCTGTGCTGGCTCTTTGAGGATTTCAATGAGCCCATTCTCATTTCCCAGTTCTAACATTTTTCTTTCCTTTCAGTATTTATCCAATTCTCTCTTGAAAAATCACAGAATCCTACAGTGCAAAGGAGGCCCTTCGACCCATCGAATCTGCACCGACGCATGAAAGGTCCTGACCTGCCCACCTAATCCCATTTGCCAGCACTTGACCCATAGGCCTGAATGTTATGATGCGCCAAGTACTCATCCAGGTACTTTTTAAAGGATGTGAGGCATCCCGCCTCCACCCTCACAGGCAGCGCATTCCAGACCATCACCACCCTCTGGGTAAAAAGCTTTTTCCTCACATCCCCCCTAAACCTCCCATCCCTCACTTTCAACTTGTGTTTCCTCGTAACTGACCCTTCAACTAAGGGGAACAGCTCCACCCTGTCCATGCCCCTCATAATCTTGAACACCTCAATCAGGTCGCCGCTCAGTCTTTTCTGCTCCAGAGAAAACAACCCAAGTCTATCCAACCTGTCTTTATAACTTAAATGTTCCATCTTAGGCAACATCCTGGTGAATCTCCTCTGCACCCCCTCCAGTGCAATCACATACTTCCTCCAATGTGCCGACCAGAACTGGGCACAGTACTCCAGCTGTGGCCTCACCAAAGTTCTATACAACTCCATCATGACCTCTCTGCTTTTGTAATCTATACCCTGATTGATAAAGGCGAGTGTGCCATATGCCTTTTTCACCACCCTATTAACCTGCATTTCTGCTTTCAGAAATCTATGGACAAACACGCCAAGGTCCCTTTGTTCTTCAGAACTTTCCAGTGTCAGACCTTTCGTAGTATACTTCCCTGTCAAATTATATACTTCCTTGTCAAATTAAGTCATTACTGAATCTGCTTCCAACCCCCCTCCTGGCCTGTGCATTCCAGATCACACAATTTGCTGAACTTATTTAAAAAAAACTTTTACTTATGTACTCCCTAAAGTTTTTTTTGCAAAGTTATCTCAAATCTGCATTCTCTGGTTACCAACAGGAAACCATTTCTCCTTATTGTGACAATACTGTGCCTTTAAGAAATGTGTTTTAATCATGTTTCTCTGCAGGGTTTTCAAGCAGATCCTAGCATTTTATTGGTGCCGTGATGTCTGTAACCGGTATCCTCTAATTGTTACTGAAACAACATAATGGACATCCTGCTGATTTTAATCTGGATTAATGCAGTGTTCTGGGGTTTTATGGTCCTTTGGGGATTGCTGACTGGAGTTTGATTTGGGGATGATTGGCAAGTCAGGTGTCATTCCACAGAAAAATCCAGCTTTTAGTTTCAGTTCTCGGTTGCTGCTAGAAGGTGATGGAAAGTAGGCAGTGTCTCTCTCTCTCTCTCTCTAAAAGCTTTTTGGAAAGTTCCAGGATTGGGAAGCCTCTGAGAATTGATCCAACGTTGAAAGGACCAGTTCACAGCAGATGATGGAAAGTAGGCAGTGGGTCTCTCTCTCTCTCTAAAAACGTTTTGGAAAGTTCCAGGATTGGGAAGCCTCTGAGAATTGATCCAACGTTGAAAGGACCAGTTCACAGCAGGTGATAAAAAGCTGCAAACCCAGCATCACACGAGCATACTTGTTTTTGTGCCAAGTCTAGAGAAGGATGTCTATAGGATGCAGTTTGACTTGGAACAACAGAGATAGCTAGCTGTTAAGGTTTATACTATATCAAATTTGAATCTTGGATTGATAAAAGTTATGCTAATTCTTTCTATATTTTAACAGTGTTCTTAAATAAACTTGGTTTGATAAAATCTTCCAAGTGGGTCACTTGAACTATACCTGGAGTGAAGCACCTTATGCTCACACATGCTAAAAGCAAATGTAAAACTTAGGGTCCAGGCTAACTTCATAAAACACTTTGGAGTTTCTGGTCTGGGTTTTAACATTATTTGCTCTATTAAAGCCTCTCACATGATTATTCCATCTTCTCTTAATCATCTCAATTATAAGGAGAACAAGCTCACCTCTGGAGTAACAAATCTCTCAGCCCTGGTACCATTTAAGTGGGTGGCACAGTGGTTAGCACTGTTGCCTCACAGTGCCAGGGGCCCGGGTTCAATTCCCGGCTTGAGTCACTGTCTGCACATTCTCCCCGTGTCTGCGTGGGTTTCCTCTGGATGCTCTGGTTTCCTTCCACAGTCCGAAAGACGTACTGATTAGGTGGATGCTAAATTCTCCCTCAGTGTACCCGGACAGGTGCTGGACTGTGGCGACTAGGGGATTTTCAAGGCAACTTCATTGCAGTGTTAATGTAAGCCAACTTGTAACTAATAAATAAACAATTACTATTATAGTAAATCTCTGCATCCTCTGTATGAACTTTCCTAATGGTAGTGCCCAAAATTGGACATAACACTAGCTTAGGCCAAACGGGTGATTTATAACAATTTAATTTAATGAATGTTCTTGCACTTGATTTTAATGACCACCAATGTACTGCTTAATCTAAGGCTCTTTTTATTTGGATGTGGGCATTAGCAAGACTGGCATTTGTTGCCCATTTTTAGTTGTCCTGAGAAAGTAGCAGTGGACCTTCTCCTTGAACAGCTGCTGTTGCCGTGAATCATAGGGATTTCCGAATCCGTGTAATCTCTTGCATCTCTTTAGAGGGAAAACATCAGTTCACCAGACACATAAAGAATAGAAATCTCTCAAATCATCCTGAAGGTAACTTTATTCTTGCTCCTGCCCCATAATTTGTTGATAATGATGTTTTAATAAAAACCCGAGACTGTTATTTGAGCACAAGTGCATTAAGGAACAGCTGCACCATGATCCCACTGTGCATGAGCAGTGTGTGTCTGTGGCTAATTCACTTTCTCCGAGTGCTTCTGAGGTGCTGAGTGTCAGGTTAATAAATGTGCTCACTTCATAAATCAATTAAAATGGCTCCCTCTTTTTATAAAGCACATTTATAGTTTTGCTTGTCCCTAAGGCGTGTAAACATTTCAGTTCCAACTCTGTCGGTTTCTGAGGTTAGGTGCTGGCAGGGAAAGAACTGGTTGTGTTTTACAAAATCTCCAGATTTTGAAGTAGTTCTTTCTAATGTGGGGTAGGAAAAATATGAAACAAAAATGGGAAAACCATGGGAATGCATAGCTTTGAAATGTGAACATTTTGAAGATTTATTGGTAGATGTGCACAATGTCAATTTCTACACAGATGCATGACGCCACCCAGCCTTACCTCACCAACATCTCCCTTGACTCTTCCACTATCTCTAAATTATTTCAGACTGCTTGGCTGACATGGATGAGCAGAAGTTTCCTCCAGTTAGATATTGGAATTATCAAAGTCATTATATTTGCTCCCTGCTGCAAATATCATTCCTTATCTAACAACTCCATCCCTTTAGTTTCATCCCTTTCTCTGACTGAGGCCAAACCAGATCCTTGATGTCATAACTGAACTCACGATCAGTTTCTGATCACTTACCCTCACCATCACCAAGTTTACATACTTCTACCTCTGTAGCATGATCAGACTCCACCCCTGCCTCAGTTCATCTGCTGAAACCCTTGTCCTTGCCTTTAGACTATCTTTCTAATCTTTACCTGACCCACAACCCTCCAAGATATCTGAAGTCCTCTAATTCTGGCCTCTTGTGCCAAGGCCTTAAGAATTCCCTTTTAAAAACTCTCCACCTTTCCTTCCCTCCAGATGATCATTATCATCAATATTTTTGATCAAGCTTTTGGTCATTTGCTCTAATATATTTGGCTCTGTGTCAAATTTTACTTCATAACCTTTGTGTGGAGCGCCTTGAGATGTTTTATTACATTAATAGCTCTATATAAATTCAAAGTGTTCTCGAAGTAAAGAAAAAGTCAAGTGATGGCATACCAATATTTTAAAACCTGAATTCAATGTTGAGTTCACCAACTTCAGATCATAACCATTGTCCCGTGTCTGAAACAGATGCTGGTAATGGTTCTGATGTTGCCTTTTACACCTGTCCTAGACCAATCGTTAGTTTCTTTACTTGTCCCATTGCCACCCTTTTTGTTTGCCAGTCAAGTACAGGGTGTGGACAGAACAGTTCTGATGAGTTGAATGGCTTTCCTTCAAGCTTTCGTATGTTAGAAGAATCCCCATTTCCAGCATTTTCTCTCTTAGGGCCTACGCTGTTAGTCTGTGTAATGTTTCTAGCGGTAACAACAATAACACTTGTTTAACTAAAAACTGGTCATCATGACGCTTGAAGTGATGAACTATAGAATCATGCAGCATAACAATGGCAATTTGGCCTATTGGTCTAGCACTGGCGCTTCTGAACAATCTATCGAATTAGTCCCCCCCCCCCCCGCCCCCGCTCTTTCGCCATTGCCCTGCAATTTTTGCCCCATTCCATTTGAAAATTACTATTGATTTTGCTTCCACAGCCCTTTAAAGCAATACATTCCAAATCATCATAACTCGCTTTTACCTGTACTTAAAGTGCTTGGCTCATTTATGGGAGTGACTATTATCGCAAATATGAAGTTTGTAAGATTGTTATGCTTTAGGACTTTCTCTTTAACTTGGGGTAAAATGGAGGAATGAAGGGGGAGGGGTCATGTGAATTCTGCTTGGGTGGCCTGGTTTTAAAGGTTGATGGAAGGCCCATGTTGTTTTACTGGGAAGAAGGTGCAAGATGTTCGTACCTGTGGGCAATGGAAAAGGCACCTGCGATGAATTTGGTAGACTCACAGGGAGGTGATCAATAAATCAGGCTTTAGAAATGGTTTTGCTTTAAACTGTCTATTTAATTCCAAGATAGAATGGAGTTGAACTGGCAGATATGAAGACATTAGACAGCAAATTAGAGGAGTAAATTGGAAGGAGGTATTCTCGGGGAAATGTACTGAAGAGAGGTGGCAGTTTTTCAAGGAATGTCTGTCTAGAGTTCTACAGGACAACGTTCCGAGCAGACAGGGAGGTGTTGGTCGGTTAAAGGAACCGTGGTGCACGAAAGCTGTGCGGGACCTAGTCGAGAAGAAAAGGAAAGCGTACAAAAGGCTCAGAGAGCTTGGCGAAGATAGGGATTTAGAAGAGTATACGGCTTGTAGGAAGGGACTAAAGAAGGAAATTAGGAGAGCCAGAAGGGGTCACGAGAAGCCCTGGCAGGTAGGATTAAGGAGAACCCTAAGGTGTTCGATAAATATGTGAAGAGTAAAAGGATGAGACGTGACGGAATAGGGCCTATAAAAGGTGAAGGCGGGAAAGTCTGTACGGAACCAGTAGAAATGGCAGAGGTGCTCAATGAGTATTTTGCCTCGGTTTTCACAGAGGAGAAGGACCTGGGTGGATGTACTGCAGGCGTGCGGTGGACTGAAAGGATTGAGTATGTGGACTTTAAGAAAGGTTGTGCTGGAATCTTTGAATGGCATCAAGATAGATAGAAACATAGAAACCCTACAGTGCAGAAGGAGGCCATTCAGCCCATCGAGTCTGCACCGACCACAATCCCACCCAGGCCCTACCCCCACATATTTTACTCGCTAATCCTTCTAACCTCAGGATTCTAAGGGGCAATTTCTAACCTAGCCAATCAACCTAACCCGCACATCTTTGGACTGTGGGAGGAAACCGGAGCACCCGGAGGAAACCCACGCAGACACGAAGAGAATGTGCAAACTCCACACAGACAGTGACCCGAGCCGGGAATCGAACCTGGGACCCTGGAGCTGTGAAGCAGCAGAAGTCGCCGGGTCTGGATGGGATGTACCCCAGGTTACTGTGGGAGGCGAGGGAAGGGATTGCAGAGCCTCTGGCGATGATCTTTGCGTCGTCGATAGAGACGGGAGAGGTGCCGGAGGATTGGAGGATTGCGGATGTGGTTCCTATTTTCAAAAAGGGGAATAGGGATAGCCCAGGTAATTACCGACCGGTGAGTCTAACCTCAGTGGTTGGTAAACTGATGGAAAAGATCCTGAGGGACAGGATATATGAGCATTTAGAGAATGCTCAAGAATACTCAGCATGGCTTTGTCAAGGGCAGATCGTGCCTTACGAGCCTGGTGGAGTTCTTCGAAAATGTGACTAAACACATTGACGAAGGGAAGGCGGTAGATGTGGTTTATATGGATTTTAGCAAGGCGTTCGATAAGGTCCCCCATGCAAGGCTTCGAGAAAAAGTGAGAGGGCATGGGATCCAAGGGGCTGCTGCCCGGTGGATCCAGAACTGGCTTGCCCAAAGGAGGTAGAGAGTGGGTATAGATGGGTCTTTTTCTAAATGGAGGTCGGTCACCAGTGGTGTGCCCCAGGGACCTGTTCTGGGACCCTTGCTGTTTGTCATTTTCATAAATGACCTGGATGAGGAAGCAGAGGGATGGGTTGGTAAGTTTGCCGACGACACGATGGTTGGTGGGGTTGTGGATAGTCTGGAGGGATGTCAGAAGTTACAGAGGGACATAGATAGGATGCAAGACTGGGCGGAGAAGTGGCAGATGGACTTCAACCCAGATAAATGCGTCGTGGTCCATTTTGGTAGGTCAAATGGGATGAAGGAGTACAATATAAAGGGAAAGACTCTTAGTACTGTAGAGGATCAGAAGGACCTTGGGGTCCGGGTCCATAGGACTCTGAAATCGGCCCCGCAGGTGGAGGAGGTGGTTAAGAAGGCGTATGGTGTGCTGGCCTTTATCAATCGAGGGATTGAGTTTAGGAGTCCGGGGATAATGATGCAGCTATATAAGACCCTTGTCAGACCCCACTTGGAGTACTGTGCTCAGTTCTGGTCGCCTCACTATAGGAAGGATGTGGAAAAGATTGAAAGGGTGCAGAGGAGATTTACAAGGATGTTGCCTGGATTGAGGGGAATGCCTTATGAGGATAGGCTGAGGGAGCTCGGTCTTTTCTCCTTGGAGAGACGAAGGATGAGAGGAGACCTAACAGAGGTGTATAAGATGTTGAGAGGCATAGATCGGGTGGCCTCTCAGAGGCTTTTTCCCAGGGTGGAAATGTCTGCTACGAGAGGACACAGGTTTAGGGTGCTGGGGGGTAGGTACAGGGGAGATGTTAGGGGTAAGTTTTTCACACAGAGGGTGGGCGAGTGGAATCGGCTGCCGTCAGTGGTGGTGGAGGCGAACTCAATAGGGTCTTTTAAGAGACTCCTGGATGAGTACATGGAGCGTAATAGGATGGAGGGTTATAGGTAGGTCTAGAAGGTAGGGATGTGTTCGGCACAACTTGTGGGCCGAAGGGCCTGTTTGTGCTGTAGTTTTTCTATGTTTCTATGAGTTAGAGGTTTGATTCTTGTTGCCAGTGAGCTGAGGTTTGAGAGGGGAATTGGCTGTTGAAAGCCATTGTAGTAGCTGCTTACAAGGGTCTTTTTTGAGATATCCCTGAACCTCGCTGATAGGTCAGTCTGTAATTTTTCTTTAATCATTCATGGGATGTGGGTGTTGCTGGCTAGGTCAGCATTTATTGCCCATCCCGGAAGGCATTTAAGAGTCAACCACATTGCTGTGGATCGGGAGTCACATATAGGCCAGACTGGGTAAAGACGGCAGATTTCCTTCCCTAAAGGGCATTAGTGAACCAGATGAGTTTTAATGGCAATCAACAATAGTTTCATGATCATCATTAGACTTTTAATTCCAGGTTTGTGTGGAATTCAAATTTCACTATCTGCCATGGTGAGATCGAACCTGGGTCTCCAGTGAATTACTCTGGGTCTCTGGACTATTGGTCAAGTGCCACCACCTCCCCTGATGATAGTCATGCGTGTGTATGTTATAGTAAACATCCCATAACTTGAAATCTTATTGTGTGATCCTTCCAGTCAGTCACTGGAAATTCAAATATCTTCTTAAAAGTTATCAGTCTTTAACTCCACCATGTACATTTTTAAAGTGTTATAATTGGTATTGGCTTATCAATAGAATACATGACCGAGGTTTCGTTAGAATGTAATCAAGGGATTCAAGATGAGATATCCAAGATTAAGATAAAAACATTTGATGCCTGGCAGTGTGTCACAGGCTGGAAGGAAATTGAGGGGGTGGATGGAATAACAAAAAATTAATTTAATCTGGAGTTACCTCGCATATCCTTCAGGAAAATGAGTGAGTGTTGTATCTGCCTTTGGCGTAGTATGTATTCAGACATTAGTGCTCTAAAGATCTCCAGAGACATTTGAACATAATAATCCAGAAATTGACTTGGCACCATCACTGAACAAATGAGTAATGCACTCGTTTCACATTTTTTTCCTTTTATTTAGCAGTGATATTAATTTAGGTAAGCTGAACTTGTATTAAGATAGTGGATAGAGGAATAATTAAAACCTCTATCTGTATCAGCCGCAGTCATTTTCATATCATTAGGAACACCGAGGTGAGCAAATCAAACAAGATTTCATAGATTAACCCCACCATGACAACCAAACACCCAATGTTTACTTAATAAAACATCTTATGAATCTTGTAGGTAGGCCTAAATCCGATATTGCCATTCTTTCTTAATTGTGGGATCCATTCTTGGCGACGGAATCCCTGATTTCCTACCCTTAGTGTTGAGGAAGTCATATTTGATTTGAAATGTTAACTCTGTCTCTCTTTCCACAGAATGTGCCAGATCTGCTGAGTATTTCCAGCACTTTCTATTTTAATTTCCATTGTTCTTTGCGTGAAGGACCTGCTTTGCTCCAGAACTGCTGAGTTCTAATTTTAAGGTTATTCTGGATTTCCTTATCAGAGGCAATAGATTTGCTGTTGTGTTATTAGTCTACGGTGGCACAGTGGTTAGCACTGCTGTCTCACAGCACCAGGGACCCGGACACTGTGCAGAATTTGCATGTTCTCCCCGTGTCTGCATGGGTTTCCTCTGGGTGCTCTGGTTTCCACGCACAGTCCAAAGATGCGTTCATTAGGTGCATTGGCCGTGCTAAATTCTCCCTCAGTGTTACCCGAACAGGCGCCGGAGTGCGGTGACCATAGAACCATAGAAAATTACAGCTCAGAAACAGGCCTTTTGGCCCTTCTTGTCTGTGCCGAACCATTTTATGCCTAGTCCCACTGATCTGCACTTGGACCATATCCCTCCACACCCCTCTCATCCATGAACCCATCCAAGTTTTTCTTAAATGTTAAAAGTGACCCCGCATTTACCACTTTATCCGGCAGCTCATTCCACACTCCCACCACTCTCTGCGTGAAGAAGCCCCCCCTAATATTCCCTTTAAACTTTTCTCCTTTCACCCTTAACCCATGCCCTCTGGTTTTTTTTCCCCCTAGCCTCAGCGGAAAAAGCCTGCTTGCATTCACTCTATCTATACCCATCAAAATCTTATACACCTCTATCAAATCTCCCCTCAATCTTCTATGCTCCAGGGAATAAAGTCCCAACCTATTCAATCTCTCTCTGTAACTCAGCTTCTCAAGTCCCGGCAACATCCTTGTGAACCTTCTCTGCACTCTTTCAATCTTATTTACATCCTTCCTGTAACTAGGTGACCAAAACTGTACACAATACTCCAAATTCGGCCTCACTAATGCCTTATATAACCTTACCATAACACTCCAACTTTTATACTCGATACTCCGATTTATAAAGGCCAATGTACCAAAGGCACTCTTTACGACCCTATCCACCTGTGACATCACTTTTAGGGAATTCTGTACTGTATTCCCAGATCCCTCTGTTCAACTGCACTCTTCGGAGTCCTACCATTTACCCTGTACGTTCTTCTTTGATTTGTCCTTCCAAAGTGCAATATCTCACACTTGTCTGCGTTAAATTCCATTTGCCATTTTTCAGCCCATTTTTCTAGTTGGTCCAAATCCCTCTGCAAGCTTTGAAAACCTTCCTCACTGTCCACTACACCTCCAATCTTTGTATCATCAGCAAACTTGCTGATCCAATTGACTGGGGGATTTTCACTGTAACTTCATTGCAGTGTTAATGTAAGCCTACTTGTGACACTAATAAATAAACTTTAACACTTTACCTGTCTTAATATGTGACTTGGTGTCAAATGTTGTGTTATTAGTTGCCCCTGTGAAATTCTTTGAGATGTTTTTACTCTGTTAAAAGTGCTGGATAAATGCATGTTGTGACGCACAGACATGCTGTAATTTAACACTTGTGTCAGTGAATATCTTGAGTTACTGGGGTTAGACCCAGTGTACATTAAACACGTTGGCACTGTCTCAGTAAGGCTGCTAACACTGTTTACAACTAACCTCATTTTACATCAAATACCTTTGGATTTGGCTTCTTGCTGCACTGATTTGCCAAATGAGTATTTGATTCCTGTCACCAGCTGAGTCTGTTTACACAAAGCCTGTGTTAGAGTTTTTATTGCTCAGAGAATGACAACCTATAATTTATTCCAAATGTATAAAGATGACAATGCTTTTACAGTGTGAAACAGGTAAAAAAAATAATTTAGGAGTGCCTGCTTTATCATTTAATAATTAGCCGATTACTGCAATCTTATTGCTTCGTCTCAAAACATCAGTTTCACTTTTACTGATCTTGACAAGCTCAGCATTCAAATAAAACTCACATTTTCAGCTTTATTGTCTGATTTTAAAGGACAGGAAGATTTCCTCTGTCAGGACGGGGCAGCTCCTCCCACTAACTCATTTAGTAATGAAAGTGTGGAGGAGGCAGACAGATCAAGATGACAATTTGATTTCTAGTCTCTGCTGCCTTTCTGATCTCTGCTAACGTGTTGGCCATGGCTCACCGGCTTCTGCCCCCATGACTGCAAAGGTCACGAGTTCAAACATCTAACATGTCCTCTATGTTAATGTTGGCGAGCTCAAGTCAGCACCGAGCCACTGCTGCACTGTTGGATGAGTTATTTTCCAGATGCGATGTTAAACTGAGTCCCCATCTGCTCACCCTGGTCGGTGGAATGGGTCTGTTGACGCTCTCTGAAGAGGAGCAGAGAATTCTCCCTTAACCAACATCACAAATAAACATGTTGTCATTATCCTGTTGCTCTGGTAGGATCTTGTTGTGCACAAATTGGCCATCATATTTCCTACACTTGTTTCAATTACTACACTTCATTGTACTTTTGCTTAGTCTCCTACATTTTACCCTTCTTAAATTGAAGTTACCCAATTTCTGCTGCCCACATCTTAACTTGCAACAAGTCCCATTCATAAGAACGTAAGAACTAGGAGCAGGAGTAGGCCATCTGGCCCCTCGAGCCTGCTCCGCCATTCAGTAAGATCATGGCTGATCTTTTTGTGGACCCAGCTCCACTTACCCGCCCGCTCACCATAACCCTTAATTCCTTTACTGTTCAAAAATGTATCTATCCTTGCCTTAAAAACATTCAATGAGGTAGCCTCAACTGCTTCACTGGGCAGGGAATTCCACAGATTCACAACCCCTTGTGTGAAGAAGTTCCTCCGTTATCATCCCTGTGTTCACTGACTGACATTGGCTCTTGGTCAGGGAACACCATGATTTTAAAGTTCAGATCTTTGTTTAACTCTTCATGACCTTGCCCCTCCTCATATCTGCAATATCCTCCTGTCCCACAACCCTCCGAGATATCTGCGCTCCTCTAATTATGGCATCTGTGCATCCCCTATTTTAATTGGTCCACCATTAATGGGAGTGCCTTCAGTTGCTTAGGCCTCAAACTCTCTATACCTCTGCATACCAATACCTTGCTTTGTTCCTCTATTGTTTTGACCAAACATTTGGTCATCCCACCTAATATCTCTTTATGTGGCTTGGTGTCATACTTTGTTAAATGATGCTCCTGTGCTGCCTGAAATCATTATGCCAGGGGTGATCTTCAGGTCTGCCAGGGCGAGAAGGGGCAGTCCAACCACGAGACCCCCATCCTGGTGGAGAGTGCCGAGGTCAACCCCAAGCCCACCCAACCCCAGGACCCTTGAGAGACACTTCCTCTGCAGTCTGGCAGCAGCAGAGGGGCAAATGGCTACTGAACCTACCTCCTCAAGTCTGCTTGGGGCCCAAGGTGCCAGGCCAGGGTGTCAGTGCCAGGGGTGCTTGGCTTGAAGGGAGGCTGAGGGGAGGACTGAAGATGAAGAGCGGCTTGAGTCTGGGTAAAGTGGGAGGTGGGGGGGGGGGCTGATTGGGGGCCTGAAGGGGAAAAGGAGCCTGAGTGGTGGGTCTGAGGGAGATGGGAGGCTGAGTGGTGGGTCTGAGAGGAAGGGGTGCCTGGGTTGGGAGAGGGGTTGGATCACCCTCATGCCTGCGTGGCATGAGGAGTTACCTATTATTTGTTGGGGTGTGGGAGGGGGGGGTAGGATGCCCATCTTCGGTGAGGGGTTGGTGGTGCTCTGGTCAGTGTAGGGGGCACCATTTTACTTTGAGAGGTGGGGTGCCATTAAACGAGTGCAGAGATTGGATGGTCTGTTCAAAATGGCATCTGATCTCGGAATGCTGAGGCTGACCGGAGGTCTGCCCAATACAAATAAATTGGCGCCTATCAGGAAGGAGAATCCCAGCTGATAGACACTGCGAATGCCAGAGGGAAACCCTCCAGGTCTAACTTAATGTTGGAAGCTACTAATTTAGCTCATATACATGTCACTGTGAATCCAAGTGCTCAATGACTTTGAAATTCCAGCAGAGTTTAAAAATATATTTTATTTTAAGCTTCTACCTGAAGTAAGCCTGGAGGATAGTGAGCGATGATGCATGGACAATTTCTAGTGTGCTGATACACAGGGAGTCTGTAATTAGCGCATTCAGTTCAGCTCTGGTTTAAGCTCTGAGTGTGTGGGGGAAGGGTGGTACGTGCCAGACATTTTTCTTGGGGGTTAATTGGGTTGTACATGTGTATAAAAGTAAAGTTTATTTATTAGTGTCACAAGTAGGCTTACATTAACACTGCAATGCAGTTACAGTGAAAATCCCTTGTCGCCACACTCCGGCGCCTGTTCAGGTACACTGAGGGAGAATTTAGCACGGCCAATGCACCTAACCTGCACATCTTTGGACTGTGGGAGGAAACCGGAAACCCACGCAGACACGGGGAGAATGTGCAGACTCCGCACAGATAGTGACCCAAGCCAGGAATCAAACCTGGGTCCGTGGCACTCTGAGGCAGCAGTGCTAATCATAGTGACAATGTCCATCTCACACTACATCTACACCTTCCTATCCCATCCAGTCTCACTTTCCTCCATATGTTCCTCTCTCACGTGTCAGTTACAATGGTTGTTTCAGACACCCCATTCTCCACAGGCCTTGTTATTGACATTTACTGTAATTATTCAGCTTGACTCCACTTTTGCTCTCTGAAGTCCATGGAGCCCTTGTTTGGGTGGGGAGTGGGGTCTGTATGAATGTGCGTTGGTGAGAGTGTGTTTAGGTGGTGTGAGTGTGTGTTGGGGGGTGATGGTGAATGTGTGTTTGGGGGGGTTGAATATGTGTTTAGGGTGGTGAGTGTGTGTTTGGGGGGGTGAGTGTGTGTTTGGGGGGGGTGAATGTATGTTTGGGGGGGTGAGTGTGTGTTTGGGGGGGTGAGTGTGTGTTTGGGGGGGTGAGTGTGTGTTTGGGGGGGTGAGTGTGTGTTTGGGGGGGTGAGTGTGTGTTTGGGGGGGTGAGTGTGTGTTTGGGGGGGTGAGTGTGTGTTTGGGGGGGTGAGTGTGTTTGGAGGAATGAGTGTGTTTGGGAGGGTGAGTATGTGTTTTGGGGGGGTGTGTGTGTTTGGGGGGGGTGTGTCTTGGGGGATGAGTGTGTTTGGGGGGTGAGTGTCTTGGGGGGATGAGTGTGTGTTTGGGGGGGGAGTGTCTTGGGGGGGTGGGATGGGGCTATGTTAATGAATGGTGCTTATTTTTGACCCACATATTTTGATTTATTGCCTTTTCTTTGTAAATGCTTAGGCATTGATTTGTCGAATGTAAAAGCTGATTCTGTATTTTTATGAGACAACCAATAAAATCTTGCTTTACCTCCTGTTTGACCTACGGTCAATGAGCGAAGGAGTGTGGAAATGGCCATCATCCTTATTTGTGAAAATATTTAGCAGCCAACAGGGGGGCCATAATATCTCTTCATCCTGCACTCAGAGTGGATGATCCATCTCGGCCTCCTCCAGTGGTCCCCAGCATCTCAGATGCCAGTCTCCAGACAATTCGATTCACTCCATGTGGTATCAAGAAATGATTGGAGACACTGGATACTGCAAAGGCAATAGGCCCTGATAACTTTCCGGCAATAGTACTGAAGACTTGTGCTTCCGAACCTACCGCTCCCCTAGCCAAGCTCTTCCAGTACAGTTACAACACTGGCATCTACCCAACAATGTGGAAAATTGCCCAGGTATGTCCTGTACACAAAAAGCAGGACAAATCCAACCCAGCCAATTACCGCCCAATCAGTCTACTCTCGATCATGATGGAAGGGGTCATCAACAGGGCTATCAAGCAGCACCTGCTCAGTGACGCCCAGTTTGGATTTCACCAGAGTCACTCCGCTCCTGACCTCATTACAGCCCTGGTTCAAACATGGACAAAAGAGCTGAATTCCAGAGGTGAGGTGTGAGTGACAGCCCTTGACATCAAGGCCGCATTCAACCAAGTGCGGCATCAAGGAGTCCTAGTGAAACTGGAGTCAATGGGTATCAGAGGGCAAACTCTCCACTGGTTGGAGTCATACCTGGTACATAGGAAGATGGTTGTGGTTGTGGAGGGTCAGTCATCTCAGCTCCAGGACATCTTTGCAGGAGTCCCTCAGGGTAGTGTCCTAGGCCCAACCATCTTCAGCTGCTTCATCAATGACCTTCCCTCCATCATAAGGTCAGAAGTGGGAATGTTCGTGATGATTGCACAATGTTCAGCACCATTCGTGACTCCTCAGGTACTGAAGCAGTCCATGTTCAAATGCAACAAGATCTGGACAATATCAGGCTTGGACTGACAAGTGGCTAGTAACATTCACGCCACACAAATGCCAGGCAATGACCATCACCAATACGAGACACTCTGTAACCGGTTCCCATTGACCAGAAACTCAACTGGACTCGCCACATAAACACAATGGCTATAAGAGCAGGTCAGAAGCTAGGAATACTGCGGCGAGTAACTCACCTCCTGACTCCTCAAAGCCTATCCACCATCTACAAGGCACAAGTCAGGAGTGTGATGGAATACTCCCCATTTGCCTGGATGGGTGCAGCTCCAACAACACTCAAGAAGCTTGACACCATCCAGGACAAAGCAGCCCGCTTGATTGGCACCACATCTACAAACATTCAATCCGTCCACCACTGATGCTCAGTAGCAGCAGTGTGTACTATCTACAAGATGCACTGCAGCAATTCACCAAAGATCCTTAGACAGCACCTTCCAAACCCACGACCATTTCCATTTAGAAGGACAAGGGCAGCAGATAAATGGGAACACCACCACCTGAAAGTTCCTCTCCAAGCCAGTCACCATCCTGACTTGGAAATATATCGCCATTCCTTCGCAGTTGCTGGGTCAAAATCCTGGAATTCCCTCCCTCATGGCATTGTGGGTCAACCCACAGAACATGGACTGCAGCGATTCAAGAAGGCAGCTCACCACCACCTTCTCAAGGGTAACTAGGGATGGGCAATAAATGCTGGCCAGCCAGTGGCGCCCATGTCACACGAATGAATTTTTTAAAAGTTGAAAATAGGAAGATGCTATTCTCCTGTTGGGTACTCATTATGGATTGGTTATGGGTATTTCTCGATAAAATGGGGAAGGATGATTAGTCGATTCACTGCGAAGGCCCAAGGACATTTCTGGTCAGGTATTTTGTGTGGCAGTGTACGGAGCGTTGCATTATTCACACACTCTCCTGCTGGTTCTATTCATGAGGAGGTCACTGATTTGATGGCTTCAGACTTCATTTCTGCTGCAAACAATCTAGATGAAGAACTCTCTTGGTTTCCCAACTCCTGGGAGTTGAACATTCATTGATCGAGTCTGAAATAGAGGTGTCCTTGATACCTGCATGAATTGGCTGACATATTTCAGATTAATTAATGAATGTTCCTCACTTCCAGGCCTTGACCATCTATTCACTTTCATGTGAAAACAGGTCGAGTCCATCACTTTTCCTTTCACAGTTTGTTCCTTTGCTCAGTTAACCAACAGATTGAAAAACAGATACAAGAAGAATGATAGAAATAATAGGTGAGCTTGATCCTGATCTAGTAGGTGAATCTCGTGACTTCATACATAAGGAGTACAATCAACTGAGAAACTTCTAGACGTGATTCCTTTTCCACTGAGCTATGTTGGTTGCTCCTGGATGGGTTGATGGGCGTCGCTGGCTGGCCAGCATTTATTGCCCATCCCTACTTACCCTTGGAGGGCAGTTGAGAGTCAACCACATTGCTGTGGCTCTGGAGTCACATTTAGGCCAGTCTGGATAAGAACGGCAGATTTCCTTCCCTAAGGGACGTCAGTGAACCAGATGGGTTTTTTCGACAATCGACAATGGTTTCATGGTCATCAGTAGATCCTTAGTTCCAGATTTATTTTTCAAATTCCACCATCTGCCTTGGCGGGATATGAACTCGGGTCCCCAGAACATCAGCTGAGTTTCTGGATAAACAGTCTAGTGATAATACCACTAGGCCATCACCACCCAGAGAGAAATACCTCTGTGAAAAGCTTTGACACCTTACTACATTGAAGCCAGTTTACAAACATAGCTTTACCAAAATCAGTTGCAGTCCGATTAGGTCAGGAATGATATCATCATAGAATCCCTACAGCAGAAGGCAGGAGGAGGCCATTCAGCCCATTGAGTCGGCACCGACCACAATCCCACCCAAGCCCTATTCCCATAACCCCACATGTTTATCCCACTAATCCCCTTGACACTAGGGTCAATTTAGCATGGCCAATCCACCTAACCTGCACATTTTTGGAGTGTGGGAGGAAACCAGAGCGCCCGGAGGAAACGCATGGAGACATGGGGAGAATGTGCAGACTCCGCACAGACAGTGACCCAAGACCGGAATTGAACCTGGGCCCCTGCCGCTGTGAGGCAGCAGTGCTAACCACTGTGCCGCCGTGCCACCCTCATGTGGCTCAGTGCTTAATTTGATTTGATAACTGCTTCAGTGGGCCCAGGAAAATTAAGGAAAATTGGGGACTTGTTTCTGCTTGAACAGTGAAGTTTAGAATCATCTCCAAGTAGAATGTAATCCCTTTTGGTTAGCTAGTATGGCAAGTGAGCCAAATGACTGCCTTGTGTACAATAATTTGAATGATTTTATATTCCTTTCCACTTCCAAAACTATCCATCCAATTGTTTATAAAAATGACAATCAGCAGAAGCATTCTGACTGTTCCTGAGGCTTTGAATGTACACAGCATTTTAATTAAAACCATTGCTATTGCTAATTAGTCTTTTTTTCCATTATTTACTCAATTCATTATCCAATTTAAAAACTTCCTACTTTACCCCTAGGAGCTCTCACTTGAGCCAAACAACCTCTTGTGTGCAATTTTATCCAGTGCCTCTCAAAGTAAAATACAGAGCATAAACAATATTACCATCCTGCAACCGCTTTGTTGTCCTCTAAGAGTTGCAGTTAATTTGTTAGATACAATCTGACTTTCACGGATCAGTATTTGTTTGGCATTACTGCCTTTCCCCTTGTTGAATAATCCTGATTTGCTTCCACTGATGTTTACAAGAATGTTTCCCCAGTAGGAATCACAGTAATGGGGCCCATAATCTCCTGCAGTTTTGGACCCTTTTCAGAGATCTAAAACATTCAATCAGCCTTGTGCCCTCATCTGGTTCTACCCATGTACCTACTAAGGTGTGAATGGTTTAAACTGCCAATCCCTTACTTCCATCATAATTTCCTTAAGTAATCTTAGATGCCTTCCATCTGCTTTTATTGCTTCATGAATATTTAAATATCATAGCTTCTTAATGACCATTTCACAACCAGACAGAACTCAGATTCAGCAATGGGAAAATGTATCGGGTTGATCCAGTTGTGCTAGAATCTGGGCCAGATTGCGCATCTCATGATAGCCCCATTAGTTGGAGGTGCTGCAACTGTTTGCTGGATTAGTAGTCGAAACACCCAGGGAAATTCTCTGGGGACTCCGGTTCAAAATCTACCATGGCCGATGGTAGAATTTGAACCCAATAAAAAAATTAGGGATTAAAAGTCCAAGGACCACCATGGTAAAACCCATCTGGTTCACTAAGTTTAAGTTTATTTGTTAGTGTCACAAGTAGGCTTGCATTGACACTGCACTGAAGTTACTGTGAAAATCCCCCAGTCGCCACACTACGGCGCCTGTTCAGGTACACTGAGGGAGAATTTAGCATAGCCAACGCACCTAACCAGCATATCTTTCAGACTGTAGGAGGAAACCGGAGCACCCGGAGGAAACCCACACAGACACGGGGAGAACGTACAGCCTCCGCACAGTGACCCGAGCCGGGAATCAAACCTGGGTCCCTGGCGCTGAGAGGCTGCAATGCTAACCATTGTGCCATCATGGGGAAGCATTTGCACATTCTCCCCGTGTCTGCGTGGGTTTCCTCCGGGTGCTCCGGTTTCCTCCCACAGTCCAACGATGTGCGGGTTACGTTGATTGGCCTTGCTAAATTGCCCCTTGGTGTCAGGGGGACTAGCTAGGGTAAATGCATTGGGTTTCAGGGATAGGGCCTGGGTGGGATTGTGGTCGGTGCAGACTCGATGGGCTGTAAAGTCAACTCACGGAAAGCAACTGGCCCAGATGGGGTACCTGGACGAGCACTCAGATTCTGCGCAGACCAGCTGGAGGGGAAATTCGCAGACATCTTCAACTTCTCTTTACAACAATCTGAGATCCCTATCTGCTTCAAGAAGACGACCATCATCCTGGTACCAAAGAAAAGCCAGTCAGCGTGCCTTAATGACTATCATTTGGTGGTTCTGACATCCATCATTTTGAAGTGCTTTGAAAGGTTAGTCATGGCACAAATCAATTCTGGTCTCTCAGATTGCCTGGATCCACTACAGTTTGCCTACCGTCGCAACAGGTCCACAGCAGATACCATCTTCCTGGCCCTGCACTCAACCCTGGAACACCTAGATAACAAAGACACCTATGTCAGACTCCTACTTATTGACTACAGCTCAGCTTTCAACACCTACAAAACCCATCTCCAAACTTCATGGCCTGGGGCTCGGCTCCTCGGTTTGCAACTGGATCTTAGGCCTCCTAACCCACAGATCACAATCAGTAAGGATAGGCAACAACACCTCCCCCACAATCATCCTCAACACCGGTGCCCCACAAGGCTGTGTTCTCAGCCCCCGACTATACTCCTTATACACCTATGACTGTGTGGCCAAATTCCCCTCCAACTCGATTTTCAAGTTTGCTGATGACACCACCGTAGTGGGACAGATCTCAAACAATGACGAGACAGAGTACAGGAATGAGATAGAGAGTCTGGTGAACTGGTGCGGCAACAATAATCTCTCCCTCAATGTCAACAAAACGAAGGAGATTATCATCGACTTCAAGTAGCGTAGTGGAGGACGAAGTAGAAATGGCCGAGAGCTTCAAATTTTTAGTTGTCCAGATCATCAACCCCATCCTGGTCCCCCCATGCCGACACTATAGTGAAGAAAGCCCACCAATGCCTCTACTTTCTCAGGAGACTAAGGAAATTTGGCATGTCAGCTATGACTCTCACCAACCTTTACAGATGCACCATAGAAAGCATTCTTTCTGGTTGTATCACAGCTTGAAATTACTCCTGATCTGTCCAAGACTGCAAGAAACTATAAAGGGTCGTGAAAGAAACCCAGTCCATCACGCAAACCAGCCTCTCATCCATTGACTCTGTCTACACTTCCCTCTGCCTTGGGAAAGCAGCCAGCATAATTAAGGACCCCACGCACCCCAGACATTCTCTCTTTCACCTTCTTCTGTCGGGAAACAGGTCAAAAAGTCTGACCGACTCAAGAGCAGCTCCTTCCCTGCTGCCATCAAACTTTTGAATGGACCTACTTTGTATTAAGTTGATCTTTCTCTGCACCCTAGCTATGACTGTAACACTACATTCTGCACCTTCTCCTTTCCTTCTCTATGTATGATATGCTTGTCTGTATGGCGTGCAAGAAGCAATACTTTTCACTGTATACTAATACATGTGACAATAATGAATCAAATTAAATCAAATCAAATAATGCGCAGCAAGTTAAGTGGACAATTAATAAATTTTAAATATTGGGAAAACTAAAGGCGAGTTACTGTTCGTGCAAAGAAAATGGTGGAGCATAAATCACCCAGCAAGATCCATAACTCACAGACTATCTCTTCTTCCTTGAACTTGCTTGCTGATTTATACATTAACTCTATGCATTGTTAACACGTGGTTTCTGACCCAGAAAGATTTGGCCTAATAATTTGAGATTTTTCCTCCTTCCACTGTCTCCCCTAACCACATTTACTATTTATTTCCCAAGTTATTCCATATTTCAAGTCTGATGGTCTTCAATTAGCCCCTCCAGAATCTGTTCCATTATTGGCTTTTATTCATTAAGTAGATTCCCCTGAGTATGTAAGAGACCCTGAGGGGGGAGACAAACTCAACAACTTCTGTCTCATTTATAGGAGCACCAACTATCATCTAATACTTTGAAAATTCCAAAGAATCAAATTATATTCTCCACCTTGTCCTTGGAGATTTCATTTTCTAATCTTCTTTTCCACTCCAAGTTATCTGATTGGCAGCTTCTGATTTAGTTTATCTTCCAGTTCTAAACTTCCATCTTTTCTTCATCTTTTGAAACGTTTGTGTTTTCCTTTATGCTATTTAACTTTTTTTAACCATTTGACTTCCTTGGTAACCTAAAACGTTGCTTGATTATCCTTTGGGTACAAAGATTTCCACCCAAGTTTCTTTAATCCCTATTGTAAATATCATGGCCTCCAGTGAACGCCTCTCAAATAGTCCAATATTGACTCATTAAGTGGGGTCTCAGAAGCATCTAAGGAGCCACGAGGAATGGACAACTGGAGCAGACTGATTCCTTCATTAAAAAGAACAAACTTTTAAAAACTGATTTGATTTGATTTATTATTGTCACATGTATTAGCATGCAGTGCAAAGTATTGTTTCCTGCACGCTATACAGACAAAACATATCGTACATTGGGAAGGAAGGGAGAGGGTGCAGAACGTAGTGTTACAATCATAGCTAGGGTGTTGAGAAAGATCAACTCAATAAAAGGTAGGTACATTCAAAAGTCTGATGGTAACAGGGAAGAAGCTGTTCTTGAGTCGGTTGGTACGCGCCCTCAGACTTTTGTATCTTTTCCCTGATGGAAGAAGGTGGAAGAGAGAATGTCCACAGTGTGAGGGGTCCTTAATTATGCTGGCTGCTTTGCCGAGTCAATGGATGGGAGGCTGGTTTGTAAGAGGGATTGGGCTTCGTTCATATCCCTTTGTTGTTCCTTGCGGTCTTGGGCGGAGCAGAAGCCATACCAAGCTGTGATACAACCAGGAAGAATGCTTTCTATGGTGCATCTGTAAAAGTTGGTGAGAACTTTCGGTTCAGAAAAATGGAAATACTTTACGTGCAACTGGTTCCTCATTTTATGAAATAAGTAGCACCACACGCTGTATTTCTGAACCATACACTTTAGAGCACTTCTGTTCATGATATGTGTTAATGATTTGAATATAGGTTTAGAGGGAGGGAGTCTAGTAGGCTAATGTTTCTATTGTTTGATTCCTTATGGTTAGTGCACTCTCCTTCAAAGCTTCTCAGAGTCTGCCTCTTTGACATCGTGATCTCCTGTTTGTTTATAGAACCAGCTCTCTCCTGATCCTCACAGGAGCAGGCCCTTGTGACTTCTGTTTCACTGTAGTTCTATTCATTAGCTGCTTTCTGCTTGCTCCCCTAACACGCACATACGGATACTCCAATACAAAACTGTTCTGATCACGTGGGACAATCAATTTTAGTCTTCCTACAACAGAATACATTCCTGCTGTTCTGAATCAGGAGGGTGGCTATTGGTAAAACTATGACATTACGAGGTGCCAGACAAGGTCGAGAGAGCTGATTCCTGTGGAACAGAGACAATGAGAGACACTTTTAGAAACATAAGTACTTGTGTCCCAATGCAGACCTCTGAATAAGAGGCAACAACACCCAATGAGTTTAAATAGCACCGTGACAATTTAAGAGAAAAAACAAATTGATTTATGCTTCCTTGTGACAAGTCACAGAGGCATTGCCATTGGCTAGGAGCAGGACACATCCTGACCTATCACTTGATATATGAGTCATTGATATTTGGGGTGGCACGGTGGCACAGTGGTTAGCACTGCTGCCTCACAGTGCTAGCGACCCAGGTTCACTTCCGGCCTCGGGTCATTGTCTGTGTGGAGTCTGTGCACGTTGTCTGCGTGGGTTTCCTCCGGGTGCTCCGGTTTCCCCTCACGCTCCAAAGATGTGCGGGTTAGGTTGATTGACCACACCAAATTAACCCTAGCGTCAGGGGGATTAGCGGGGTAAATGTGAGGGGTCACAGGAATGGGGCCTGAGTGGAATTGTGGTCGATGCAGACTCGATGGACCGAATGGCCTCCTTCTGCACTGTGGGGATTCTATGATTGTCAAACCTGACCGGTGGAGTGTTTAGAATGATGCTTACCAGTACCTAGAGACAGGGGCAGTAAGGCACTGCACTGGGCAGGAGTTTGAATAACGCATAAGCGTTTGATTGAACCAGAAGGGACAGTACAATGATTTGGCTGATGGAAAACCCACTGAAGGCATAGGTGGAACTTTTAGTACGAGTGTTTGACATATCAAGGGTTAATGAGGAATTGGAAAGTAATACTGTCTACAGTGTGTTGTAGAAAGTTACGTGATTGTGGACTGATTGTAGTCTGGTAGATCCTAGTATGGAGAAATACCAAATGAAGGCACCTTGGAGATGTGCATAGTTGTGAGTTGTTAATAAACACTACTGTTCAACTGTGCAAACCTCCAGCCTTCTTAGTGAGATACTGAATCAACCTGTACAGTGTTGTGGCAGCTAATGAATGAACCCATAACAAAGAAGCTGGCGAAGGACCTGGAATCTGAACGATGAAACGAACAGCCTGACTGAAGACACAACTGGAGGTCACCTAAGAAGAAGCTCCACTGCAAATGTAAAGATTGAAGGGCAGAAGCAAAATCCACAAGCAAAAGTGGCAACGCAGGTGGAGAAGGGAATCAAGAAGGCACACGGCATGCTTGCCTTCATCGGCCAGGGCATTGAGTTTAAAAATTGGCAAGTCATGTCACAGCTTTGTAGAACCTTAAGCTGTACTTGGAATATAATATTCAATTCTGGTCGCCACACTACCAGAAGGATGTGGAGACTTTGGAGAGGGTACAGAAAAGATTTACCAGGATGTTGCCTGGTATGGAGGGCATTAGCTATGAGGAGAGGTTGGAGAAACTTGGTTTGTTCTCGCTGGAACGACGGAGGTTGAGGGGTGACATGATAGAAGTCAACAAGATTATGAGGGGCATGGACAGAGTGGATAGTCAGAAACTTTTCCCCAGGGTGGAAGAGTCAATTACTAGGGGGCACAGGTTTAAGGTGTGAGGGGCAAGGTTTAAAGGAGATGTACGAGGCAAGTTTTTTACACAGAGGGTGTTGGGTGCCTGGAACTCGCTGCCGGGGGAGGTGGTGGAAGCAGATACGATAGTGAGTTTTAAGGGGCATCTGGACAAATACATGAATAGGATGGAAATAGAAGGATATGGTCCCCGGAAGGGTAGGGGGTTTTAGTTCAGTCGGGCAGCATGATTGGTGCAGGCTTGGAGGCCGAAGGGCCTGTTCCTGTGCTGTAATTTTTTTTGCTCTTTCTTTGTTCTTCACTGTGCAGCTAAAGGACTCCATCAGAGCACATGGAAGTTCACTGAGAATCCCCATCAATTGCAGAGTCAAAGGACCAAGCAAGTATGAGCAAAAATTTAGTTCTAAGACTGAACTAGCCTTTAAAAGTCTTCAGGCCATTGGTCAATCAAAGCAATCCCTTTTGTGAATCACTGCGGCTGAGTTCAGCCCCGTACCACGTGGCGGCCAAGCTCCATTGAAAAAAAACATGAGATTTTAAAACTCAGCCAAAAAGGGGAATTGCCTTTTAATCACCCTAAAACACTCAGGAAACGTTCCAAATATTCGCTGAAAATCAATCCCTTTGAGGTCGGAACCGCGATCTTGCAGTAGAATGATAAAAACTGACAAGCACGGGAAGAAGCCTTGAAAAACAAATACTGCAGTGCCATCTTTAAAAGCTAATCAGCATTTAAACCTATACTCCCTGAGGTGGAAAGCAATAATAGAAGTTTTAAAGTTTATTTATTAGTCACAAGTAAAGCTTACATTAACACTGTAATGAAGTTACTGTGAAATCCCCCTAGCCGCCACACTCCGGCACCTGTTTGGGTCAAAGCACCTAACCAGCACGTCTTGGAGACTGTGGGAGGAAACCGGAGCATCCAGAGGAAACACACGCAGACACGGGGAGGACGTGCAGACTCCACAGAGAGAGTGACCCAAGTCGGGAATCGAACCCAGGTCCCTGGTGCTGTGAGGCAGCAGTGCTAACCACTGTGCCACTGTGCCGTCCTCATAGATAATAGATAATAATAAATCATACTCAATCAATTAGGGTTGATATAAGAATCAAACCAAAATTGGAGAAGAAAGTGTTTAAGTAACCAGTAGAAAAGTAGAAAATCAGAGGAAGCCCAAATTAATATGTTTTTATACTTTGGTGAAGTTGCTGATGAAGTAATCCTACTGCTAGGCATTGGTGAATCCTTAGCCAGCTTTGATGAGATATTAAAAGCCTTTGACAAATAATTTAGTCTTCAAGTGGTGGATGGAGCATGTGCAACTTATATAGAGGGACTGAGCAACCCCAATAAATCAACAAAATGGCAAAAGACTATACCCAAGCAAACCATGCCAGTGTACAAGTTGAACGGTTAAGTTCAGAGGAAAGAAGAGACTGAAAACTGGCCAGAAGGCTTGAACATAAATCTTCGTGAAAAGGCTGATATATTACCCAAACTGCAACAGCAGGTGACAGTGCTGATCCAGCTGACTTTGATTGAAGGGAAGGACATGGAACATTCTAAGCTGCAAGTGAATAACAAAGCCAGAAGAAGCATGATTACTGAATTGAAACAAGCCACAACTTCACCAGAGACAACCCTGACTAATAGCAAAATCAAAATGAAGAAATAAGGACAAAGCTCTGCTGCAGGCAAAGAAAGAAAAAAGACAGAAAGATCAGAGAATGTTTGCATCAAAGCTGAATTGAAAGAGTTGAAATATAGGATTCAAGAAGACTATGTACCTTTGAAAAGGAACGATAAACTAAAATCTTACGAGCCAAGCTATTCAAGATCTGAACAAGCAAATGTCCGAGGTGTCTCAACGGTACAAGGAGGCTTTAAAAGAAACAGAACAGTTGAATGTTGTGCAGAATGCAATAAGTGAAAATCTGAATCATGTGTGGACCCGGTAATGTATCTACAGAAAAGCACAAGGAGGAAATGACAACTCTGAATTCCATTGTTGGCAAATTGAAGAGGGAGCTCAAAGAACTCAACCAGCAATTCAACCAGACACAGCGGCAGGCAGAAATATATTGAAAGAACTTGCTGTCTTGGATGAATCGTAGAAGAATCAAAATGTGCTCCTGGAAAAACAGAGTTAAAAACATGTTAAATGTCACTTCAGAAAAAGCTGCATTGGCACGATCAGTAGTGACAACGCAACACACTGAAGTATGGACTTGTCGAATCTGTTGAACTTCAATCAGAATTCTCAATGAAGTATCATGGAATGTCTGGAGCAGGAGAAAGAATTGTTGATAAACAGTTGGCAGAACGAATAACAAAAGCTGATGAAATTCCTGAACTTTGATCCAATCAGAAGAACATGAGTGATGAATTGCACAGTATGAAAGAGAAAATCCAGACTTCAGAAGCAGAAATTGAAAAATTTAAGAAACAGATTGAGGATCTAACGATTGAAAGAATTTGAGGAGCAGTCAATGGCCATGAAAGAAAGATTCCAAAAGGAACTGAATGCCTAGGTTGGTTATGAAGTCGTTAAGTTTGCATAAGGATTCCGCGGATAACTCTGAAACAAAGATGGCTGAACTCAGCAGAGTACCTAATGAGCTGAATGAGAAGATTCATAAGCTTGGAAAAGAATTGAAAAGTAAAAGAGTATACAAGTATGTGAAAATAAGGTTCCATTTTTGAAACGTTAGCTTCTAGAAGGACATGGTGGACCTCATGGGAAAAGAAAGGCTGAGCCCACTTTATGCATGGACAGAATGAACATTCCCTTTGGAAGGAACAGGACAAGCTCATGTGCCGGAATTTTATCGTCATGTCCACCTGTGTATCGGGACAGGCACGGCTTGCAGAACGTAATTCTCCATTGGCCTTGGGCAGGATTTTACGAGCCTCGCCTGAGCGAGGTTGTAAAATACTAGCCATGGAGTCCAAACAAGGCAGATGGGTTGTCGATAAGGATATATTAAAATCCAAGGAACACAAAATGTAAATCAGATGAGGACAACCAAGTGCCTGAAACACAGCGTACTGCAATTTGGCACATTTCGGATCAAGAAAATTTTCCCAAAACAAGTAAGACCACCACTCTTTCTAACGTGACAAGAACAAGATCCAGAAGGGCAGTGTAGCCTCCAGACTGTCTGACTCGGGGAGAGATGCAGCATGACGGTGTTCGGCATAGCAAGGGTTAATGCGGAGAACTGGAGAAACATGTGCCATCCGCTGTATTTTGTAGAAAGCCACATGATCATAGAATCATAGAATCCCTGCAGTGCAGAAGGAGGCCATTTGGCCCACCGAGCCTGCAACAATCCCACCCAGATCCTATCCCCTTAACCGCACATATTTACCCTGCTAATCCCCCTGACACGAAGATTCAATTTAGCACAGCCAATTAACCTAACCCGTGCATCTTTGGATTGTGGGAGGAAACTGGAGCACTCGGAGGAAACCCGCGCAGACACGGGGGAGAATGTATAAACTCCACAGATTTTGAATATCAAAGCAAGCAGCGTACATTGCACTTTGATTCTTCAGACAGACAGTTCCAAATGTATTTCGAGTCTCACAAGTGATTCACTTTCCTGTAGGACAATTCCGTCTGTTCAATTATAAAGATGGCCTTTCTGCTGCATGTTCTTTCCATCCTCAAAATAAATCCTTCCCACACTCTCCATTTGTCCCCACCAAGCCTTATGTTAAATAGCAGAGAATTCATTCAGCTGAGAGTTGGTTCTGTGCCCTGCTGCCATTCGGGTTGGCACTAGTGTAGCTTGGATTCAACACCTTCATATGCATCGCATTTTTCCGTCAACAGACCCCCTGATATGCAAGTATCTCCATGGATGCAATATTCTTTTTACAGATTCTTTGGGGCATTGACAGTAAATCAGAAAGAAAGCAAGCAAGCAAACTTGAAGCACTGAAGCAAAAATATTTTAAAAGAACGAGCTGAAAACAGAGCAAAACACTGCTTTCAAGTGCAGACGTTCCCCATATATATTATATCAAAGACTTGGAGATGGTAGGATAGTGCACTGAGTACAACATTGATCTAGCAGAAGCCAGCATGGGGATAGTATCTTGGAGATGCGCATAGTTATGTATTATCAATAAGCTCTACCATCCAACCATACAAGCCTGCAGACATTAAACAAACCTTTACAACAGAATTGGAAAGGTATATTATTGCCTCGGGTGGTAGTGGGATGGTGTAAAGGTAAAGTTACCACGGTCCCAGATGACCATAGACTGGTCCTTCTCCTTTGAGGAGGAGAGGTGACTGGTGGTGATTTAACCTGAGGATCACCACCAGATGGCTCTCTGGTACACCAGACCTCAGGCGAGGGGCAAGGTTGAGAAGACGGGACTTTCATGAATAACCTCAGCCGGTACGAGAATTGAACCCGCGTTTTGGAGTCACTCTGCATCATAAACCAAACCTCCAGCCAACTGAGCTAACTGACTCCCTGAGAGCGGGATGGTGTATCGCTGTGTTCAGTGCCGGGGATGGGATGGTTCAACACTGCTCAAAAATGGTGCCATCGGGCCCAATTTTACCATTTTGATTCTAATTGCTGCATCTGGGAGTGTTTCTGATCGGACTTTCAGACCCGTTCTCAGGCACCCCCATACGCACTCTGCCTGAAAAACAGCAGCGATTCTGAATCGCACTGCAGGAACCTGTGGGCGGGGCTTATTGCACCCGAAACGCTGCAGCTCCGATCGGCGCTTCCAACTGCACATGCGCAGAAAAAATATAGAAAAACGCTCCCCTGCCACATCGCTCCTGGGCTGGATAATGCGTCCTCCTGGCCCCCACAGGCATTGCCCCACCCCCACATCATTACTGTCCCCCTTATCCCCCCACCCCCCCCCCCACTACCCAGACCAATTGCAGTCCCCTGCCCCCTTTCCCCCCCCCACCGATTGCATGGAGAGTGGCAACGGACACCCCCTGCCCCTAACAGAGAGCGATCTGACCTGCCTCCCTCCGCCCCTTACCAGAGAGCCATCTGACCCGCCTCCCTCACCTCCACTTTCCCCCACCACCGATCTGAAGAGCCGCCAGAAGCTCTGAACTTCTCAGAAGCTGGAGCACCCGTTTTGGGCGCGGTCCAGACGGCCATTTTCAGCGATTGGTAAAGGGGCAGCGGGCGTGGAGGTGGGCGCGGATCACGCTACTTGCCTCATGCCCGACTTTACCAAGTTTTCTCACCCGAAAATGGGCGCAACTTGATGGTAAAATCGGGCCCATAGTGTTAAGAAAGTTTGACTGGAGGTTGGGTTTAATTGCTTCCTCGTCACATTATTTCCAATGGCATAAACCCTATAAAATGGGGTTAATTTTAATAAAACAAAGCTGTGACAAGCGGTGGAATTGGGCTGTTTCACTGATGCAGCTTATAGCTTAGTGCTAATAATTTAACGTTTATTGATCGAAGCAGTAAAACGTTTATCAGCTTGACTTGAATTGTACTGTTTCCAAGCACTGCAGTGGTTTCCTCTGGGCCATATTCTGATTGTTCCCAATGGGACAATAAGACAAGGACTGGGAAAGATTAGTGTAATAGGCCTATAATTCCCTTAACGTGGTAATATGGAGGTCACACGTGTAACACCACTGTTTGAGTAGCACTATCAAAGTTAACCATTGACAGGGAGATCTGGAAGGGGGGGCTGTCTTTAAAACACTAGTTCACAGTTTGCATTTAGGATTTTAATACTGTAGTATCTGACATTGTCCGTGGAAAGGTCCTAAAATGTTAATCTCTTACAGCTTGGATGAATTTAATGTGAACAGTGTAACACTGATGAGTAAAGTTGCTAAAGCTCTTTAAACAGTGACCAATTCTGCAAGTTTAAACATAATGATGAACTCCAAGTGTTTGATGTAAGACTGTATCTCCATTTATCACAAAGCATGTTTGCTTCTCCTGTCTGACAGAGATGACTGAGTGTTCATAAGTTCATAAGATATAGGAGCAGAATTAGGCCATTCAGCCCATCGAATCTGCTCCGCCATTCGATCATGACTGATATGCTCCTCATCCTCATTTTCCTGCCTTTTCCCCATAACCCTTCAACCCATTACCAATTAAAAATCTGTATAACTCCTCCTTAAATTTACTCACTGTCCCAGCACTGTGGGGGAGCGAATTCCACAGATTCACAACTCTTTGAGAGAAGTAGTTTCTCCTCAACTCTGTTTTAAATTTGTTACCCTTTATCCTAAGACCTCTCGTCCTAGAATTCCCCACAAGAGGAAGCAACTGCTCCACGTCTACTTTATCCATACCTTTTATCATCTTATATATCTCAATTTGATCTCCCCTCATTCTTCTAAATTCCAGAGAGTATCGGCCTAAACTGTTCAATCTCGTTTCATGCGACAAACCCCTCATCTCTGGAATCAATCCAGTGAACCTCCTCTGAACTGCCTCCAATGCCACTACATCTTTCCTCAAATACGGGGACCAAAACTATGCACAATACTCCAGGTGCGGCCTTACCAATGCCTTGTATAGTTGCAACAATACTTCCTTAAATTATATATTCTATTCATTTAGCCATAAATGCCAACATTCCATTCATTTTTTTTATTATCTGCTGTACCTGCATGCTAGTTTTCTGTGACTCATGAACGAGGACACCCAGATCCCTCTGCACCGGAGCTCCCCGAAGTCTCTTCAGGAGTTACATTTACCATCTCCAGCTTCAGTCACATTTTCCATTTCTGCTAATGGAACAAAGATCATTACTTGTCAACCCAGTAATGGGTGACACGGTGGCACAGTGGTTAGCACTGCTGCCTCACAGCGCCAGGGACCTGAGTTCGATTCCCGGCTTGGGTCAGTGTCTGTGCGGATTCTCCACGTTCTCTCTGTGTCTGCGTGGGTTTCGTCCGGATGCTCCGGTTTCCTCCCATACTCCAAAGATGTGCAGGTTAGGTGGATTGACCATGCTAGATTGACCCTAGTGTCAGGGGGATTGGCAGGGTAAATGTGTGGGGTTATGGGGATAGTGCCTGGGTGGGATTGTTGTCGGTTCGGACTCGATGGGCCGAATGGCCTCCTTCTGCACTGTAGGATTTATATGGTTTCTAACCCAACTCTGTTGCACTCTTTCAAACAGTTCCATGTATTTGTAGCCCATCATCCTGCAGTCGGACCGGATCAAATGAAATGATACTAAGGGAAAAGCATTATTACAGGGATTTAGATCAAGCAATGGCAGTAAGATGATCAGGGGAGTGGGATCAATTGGATAGCTCTACCAAAGAGTGGGTACAGACACAAGCGACTGCATATCCTCCTTCTGTGCTTTATCTATTTATAATTTGAGATCTGAACCTTTATACTGAAATAAAAATAGAAGTAAAGTTTATTTATTAGTCACAAGTAAAGCTTACATTAACACTGCAATGAAGTTACTGTGAAATTCCCCTAGCTGCCACATTCCGGCACCTGTTCAGGTCAATGCACCCTAACCCGCACATCTTTCAGACTGTGGGAGGAAACCAGAGCACCCAGAGGAAACCCACACAGATACGGGGAGAACGTGCAAACTCTACACAGACAGTGACCCAAGCCGGGAATCGAACCTGGGTCTGGCGCTGTGAGGCAGCAGTGCTAACCACTGTGCCACCGTACTGCCCATAAGGGAGGTATTTGAGCAACAGTTTGGGAATTGTACCTAATATCCAAAAGACACCAAGTCAGTAATGAAGCACTCTCTCAATGCTGCATGAGAGAGTGAGTCAGCCTAGATTTGGTTCTGAAGAGCCTGGAGTAGAACTTAAACTTTCTAACTCAGAGATAGGGCTGCTATCAATTAAGCCATTGACGACACAGTTATGAGGAGAGCTCACACTGGAGAGAGGCCGAGTGTTAAGTTCTTTGGCCTGTTGCAACACCAGACATGATGCACAATCCATACTGTTGTTTCACTGCCAAATCTCATCACATACTTTCTGCTTTGTCTTGGTGAACTGCATCTGCTACTCTTCTATCCACGTGATGAGGTTGTTTAAGATTTTTTGGTGCCAATTTAAAAATTTAGTGGTTTCGGCGGTGTTTGTAGGGATTCCTGAGAATTTGAGGGAAAATTAAAGTCTAAAAATCTCAGATAAATCTTGCAGAAAGTTGTTTTATATTTGGAATATTGTTCAAAAGTTAAAAAAAAGGAGAATATCAAATAAGTTTTAAGTCTATGTTAGGTTACTCCTTGAGAAAATAGAGATGGAAGCTTCAACTGTGGTTTACAAAGATGTTGCCAGGATTGGAAAGTTGCAACGATGAGGAAGGATTGGATAGGCTGGGTTTGCTCTCCTTGGAACAGTGGAATTTGAGAAGAGATTTGATTGAGATGTATAAAATTGTAAGGGACCTGGATAGAGTGGATGGAAGAGGACTATTTACCTTAGCATAGTGGTCAGTGACTGGGGGTAGAAAATTTATAGAGAGGAGATTAGGAAAAGTGATTTCACTCAGAGGGTTGTAGGGGTCTGGAACTCATTGCCTGAAAGGGTGTTAGAGGCAGAAATCCTCAACTCATTTAAAAGGTGTCTGGATTTGCATCACAAGGTCTATGGACCAAATGCTGGGAGTTGGGATTAGGCTGTGGGGTTCATATTTTTGGCTGGCGCAAACACATGTGCCGTAAACTTTCCATGCTTCAATAAGTAGCATGCTCACCTCTTAAGTGAGAAAGTTATAGGTTCAAGTCCCACTGCAGAGATTTGTGCACCAGTCTAGACTGACATTTCAGCTCCAGGTCCAAGTGAGAGCTACATTGTAAAAACAGATGAAACATTAAACTTGAGGCCTCACCTGCCTTCTTGGGTGAATGAAAATAATTGAAAACTATTTAATTAGCCTGAATGTGGTTTGAGACATCCCGAGGTTGTGAAAGGTGCTACTCAGAAGCAATTTTATTTCTATATGCCAATTGCCTTCTTGAATGTGGAGTCAAGCAATGACAGTTAGATTAAACAAACATGGGCTCGCAGCCACTGGCAAGATTACAAAATATTCCATGTTCTATCACAGAAGACTGTTCACCACAATCATTTGAACTTAACCATTTGTCCTTTCTCCTCCTTCTTGGTACTGCTGCCTAGCAACGCCAGGGACCTGGGTTCGATTCTTGGCTTGGGTCAGTGTCTGTGCGGAGTTTGCACGTTCTCCCCCGTGTCTGTGTGGGTTTCCTCCGGGTGCTCCAGTTTCCTCCCACAGTCCGAAAGATGCGCTAGTTAGATGCGTAGGTCATGCTAAATTCTCCCTCGGTGTAACCCGAACAGGCGCTGGAGTGTGGCGACTCGGGGATTTTCACAGTAACTTCATTGCAGTGTCAATGTAAGCCTACTTGTGACACTAATAAATAAACATTACATTTCTTTTTGCTTTTAACTCATGTCTAAATCTCACCTCATTTATACTATTTCTAGCTGCATTGATTGATGGCCATCTGTATTCTACAACCACTCCTGCCCACTCCTCGTATCAGTCCGTATCGGCCGGTGTCCAGATGTTCCAGGCTACCAAAACATCAATCACTCTTCAGATGTTCATCTTTCAGCAGGGGAACAGAACCGCTATTGTTTTAGATTAGTAAGGCTACAAAGGAAAGCAGAATTTGCTGACTGGGAGTGAATGTTAACATGTGCAAGCTGATCTGGAGGGAGGCGATATTAAACCTTTGCACACACACACACAGTCAGGCTTGTTAACAGAATTCCGGACATGGATTTCTACCGACAGAGCTTAATATAAATCAATTATTTCATACCAGATGGATTCCTTTGATTTTGATGTCTTGGTTATTATTTTAATTTGGGTTTAGTATACTTACAGTGTAATTTGATGAGTTTAGAGCTTACTGCTGGGAATCTCATTACCGTCAAATACACTTGAAATTTAAAGTTAGCTCAAAGTGTGGCCTACATTAAGAAAACAGTCACTGGTTAACCTCACCTCAACTTTCCTAATCTGTGAGTTGAATTTAGAGCTCCACAATTGGGTGGCACGGTGGCACAGTGGTTAGCACTGCTGCCTCACAGTGCCAGGGGCCTGGGTTCAGTTCCCGGCTTGGATCACTGTCTGTGTGGAGTTTGCGCATTCTCCCCGTGTCTGCGCAGGTTTCCTCCGGGTGCTCTGCTTTCCTCCCACAGTCTGAAAGACGTGCTGGTTAGGTGAATTGGCCGTGCTAAATTCTCCCTCAGTGTGTACCCATTCAGGCGCCAGAGTGTGGCGACTTGGGGATTTTCACAGTAACTTCATTGCAGTGTTAATGTAAGCCTATTTGTGACACTAATAAAAATCTTTAAACAATTCACTTGAATTATAAATATGATGGCTTCACACGCAATGTGATTAATGCAATTAAGAAGCATCTATTAGGATCTGGTTTCAGAGTCAAAAATAGGAGAATTAGAGGAAGGATTATTTTTGCTCAAAAATTGTAAGGGAATCTATTTCTAATGGTCAATTAAACCAAAAATTATTGCAAATTGAAGTAAAAAATGTCTCACATCGTGTGATCTGAAATAGCATTTTTTTATCAGCGTGGATACTCCCAAGTGCTTAAAAAATTGGACGTAATTAAAAGTTTAAAATTTTAAAGTTTATTTATTAGTGTCATAAGTAGGCTTACATTAACACTGCAATGAAGTTACTGTGAAAATCCCCAAGTCGCCACACTCTGGCGCCTGAATGGGTACACACTGAGGGAGAATTTAGCACGGCCAATGCACCTAACCAGCACGTCTTTCGGACTGTGGGAGGAAACCGGAGCACCCGGAGCAAACCTACGCAGACACGGGAAGAACGTGCAAACTCTGCACAGACAGTGACCCATGCTGGGAATCGAACCCGGGACCTTAGCGCTGTGAGGTAACAATGCTAACCACTGCATCACCGTGCTGCCCATAAAATGTTGGGGTTCGGAAACTGTGTTAGTCCAAAGCTTACATCAGCTCGAGCTGTGGCTCAGTGGGTTGTACTCTTGTCTGAGTCAGAAAGGTTCAAACCAAGAGACCCAAGCACATAATATAGACTGATGCTTCCAGTGCAGTACTGAGGGAGGACTTTGCCTGAAGTACCACTTCTCTGATGAGATGTTAAACTTGTTCCTGTCTTCCCTTGTTGTACAAGATCCCATTGCATTCTATAAAGAAATTCAAGGAAGTTGTGTCCCCCACGCCCATATCCTAGCCAATATTTATCCCTCAACCAACACCTATAGCAGGTTATCTGGTCAATTACAAGGTGCACTTCATTGGTTGTAAATCCTTTGGGATGTCCTGAGATCACGAAAAGTGTTCTCCGAATGCAAGTCTTTCTCTCACATGTGGATCTTAGAATCATAGAATCCCTACAGTGCAGAAGGAGGCCATTCAGCCCATCGAGCCTGCACTGACAACAATCCCACCCAGGCCCTATCCCCGTAAGCCCACGTATTTACCCTGCTAGTCCCCCCGACACTATGGGGCAATTTAGCATGGCCAATCAACCTAACCCGCACACCTTTGGACTGTGGGAGGAAACCGTAGCATCCGGAGGAAACCCACGCAGACATGGGGAGAACGTGCAAACTCCACACAGACAGTGACCCAAGTCAGGAACCGAACTCGGGTCCCTGGCGCTGTGAGGCAGCAGTGCCACCGTGTCGCCCTAATCCCACATATAATGGATCTTACTTGTAATCACCAACTTCAGTTCTGGCACCTTCACACCCCCACACCCCACCACTACCCCAATCCCACCCCACAATAACTTCCCTCATCCATTTACCTTCCTCTCTCCCGAGTGCGCTTAAGTCTGAGTCACTGCTAATTATCTCCCAGTGCTGACTGTGTTTTGTGGGTCTCTGAAATCTCATGTTTCTGATCATTCGATATGGAGGGAAAATGTTTCAAGCCTAAGTGAATAATCATAGAACTGTGTTAGTGAATTGGGAGAGCAAATAGGGCAGATGCAACTCTGCTTCACGGGCCTGGTGACTGTCTCAAAGCACATTGCAGCCCATTATCCCAGCAGAGTATCAAAGGAACTGTAACCATGAAGCACAATTACTGTAAACAGCTCCCCAGAGATCAGGTCCTTTTTGTGCTGGGCACTAGTCTCGAACAAGGGATATTCTGAACTAACAGCAGGACGGGGACATCAATCGAAGAGAAGGACCTCTGTGAAGCAGGCTCTCATTCTCTGCTCAGAAAGGAAATGGATTCTTGGAATTAAAGCTTCTGGAAGCTCCGTGACAAAGTAATGCAAGAGCAAAAGGTGGACAGAGAAACTACTTTGTCTGGACAGTGGGCAGTCCAGATTAAGGTTTAAGTTTAAGTTTATTTATTAGTGTCACAAGTAAGGCTTACATTAACACTGCAATGAAGTTACTGTGAAAATCCTCTTGCAGCTACATTCCGGCATCTGTTCGGGTACACTGAGGGAGAAGGAGCTGTGCTCCGAAAGCTTATGGTATTTGCTACCAAATAAACCTGTTGGACTTTAACCTGGTGTTGTGAGACTTCTTACAATGCACCCTAACCAGCACATCTTTTTGGACTGTGGAAGGAAATCAGAGCACCCCGCAGGAAACCCACGCAGATACGGGGAGAACATGCAGACTTCACACAGACAGTGACCCAAGGCAGGAATTGAACCCGGGTCCCTGACACTGTAAGGCACCAGTGCTAACCACTGTGCCACCGTGCCACTCATTGTCTCCCCTTAAGGAGGCAGGTCCTTAAATTTACAGCGACAGCATTCCAGAAAGATTGTTAGGAAGCATTCCTTCACAAAAATAGTAGTGGAAATCTGGAACTCTTACCCTCAAAGAAACTGTAGAGGCTGGGGACTGTGGCCAATGACGATTTCAAAACCGCGATTGATAGAATTTTTATCAGACAGCTGTGTTATTCAGGATGGTACAGAATTAGGATACAGATTGTCTAATTGATAGAACTGGCTTCAGGGATTGGATAGTTTCCTCCCATACCTATGCTCCCACCATCAGATAAACTGGTATCATAGTCTCAGCATTATATCCTTTCCACTCTAAATCACTCACACTGCTAAATTCAGAAGCGCATCAGCTCTGCGGCTAAAACTGCAACTTGAGGTGACTGCTACGAAGCACGATTCAAGCTACTTAACAGTCACTGACCTTTGAATGAGACATTAAATCAATTTCGCAACTGGCTGTTCAGGTAAACTTTAAAAGATCACGTAGGATGACTGCTCCAGGGAGAGAGTTTTCTCAGCACTAGACCAATGTCCCTCCTTCAACTAATACCATCAAAAAAACCAACGTAACTATCTGCTGGTTATTTGAGGATTATGCTGCCATTGGATGACATTAAAAAACAAAACTTGCATTTCTCTAACTCCTTTCACAACATAAGGGCAGCTCAGAGCACTTCACAGCCAATGATAATACTTTTGAAGTTTATTCACTGTTGTAGGAAAGGCAGAAACTAATTTCCACACTAATATAGAAACCTACAATACACAGAAAGATCCCACAAACATGTAATAATGACGATATATTTTTAAAAACAATGCTGATTGAGGGATAATTAAAGGGAGAACTCACCTTCTTCAAAATAATGGCGTGGAATCGTTTACATCCACCAGAGGGGGAAGATAGGGCCTCAGTTTTTATGTCTCATTTTAGTCTCACTCCCTCAGTTCTGAACTGGAAACATCAGCTGGGTTTGGGCTGGAGTCTCAGGAGCGAGACTTGAATCTACAGAATACCGACATTTTTTTTTCGTTCATGGGATGTGGGCGTCTCTGACTGGGCCAGTATTTATTACCCATCCCTGAGGGCATTAAAGAGCCCTGGGAGTTGCTGTGGGTCTGGAGTTACATGTAGACCAGACTGGGTAAGAACGGCAGATTTCCTTCCCTCAAGGACATTAGTGAACCAGATGTGTTTTTACAACAACCCTGAGGACTCTGGGTCTGTACTCATTGGAGTTTAGAAGGATGAGGGGGGATCTTATTGAAACGTACAGGATATTGTGAGGCCTGGATAGAGTGGACATGGAGAGGATGTTTCCACAAGCAGGAAAAACTAGAACTAGAGGGCACAACCTCAGGCTAAAGGGACGATCCTTTAAAACAGAGATGAGGAGGAATTTCTTCAGCCAGAGAGTGGTGAATCTGTGGAACGCTTTGCTGCAGAAGGCTGTGGAGGCCAGGTCATTGAGTGTCTTTGAGACAGAGATAGATAGGTTCTTGATTAATAAGGGAATCAGGGGTTATGGGGAAAAGGCAGGAGAATGGGGATGAGAAAATATCAGCCATGATTGAATGGCAGAGCAGACTCGATGGGCCAAGTGGCCTAATTCTGCTCCTTTGTCTTATGGTCTTATAACAACCAATAATGGTTTCATGGTCATACTTAGACTTTTAATTCCAGATTTTTATTGAATTCAATTCTCACCATCTGCCATGGTGGGATTCGAACTGGGGTCCCCAGAACATTTCCCTGGGTCTTTGGATTGGTAGTCCAGTGACGATACCACTACCTTCCCTGAAGGGAGTCATGATGTGGAGATGCCGGCGTTGGACTGGGGTAAACACAGTAAGAAGTCTCACAACACCAGGTTAAAGTCCGACAGGTTTATTTGGTAGCAAAAACCACTCGCTTTCGGAGCGCTGCTCCTTCGTCAGGTAAGTGGGAGTTCTGTTCACAAACAGGGCATGTAAAGACACAAACTCAATTTACAAAATAATGGTTGCAATGCGAGTCTTCACAGGTAATCAAGTCTTAAAAGTACAGACAATGTGAGTGGAGAGAGGGTTAAGCACAGGTTAAAGAGATGTGTATTGTCTCCAGCCAGGACAGTTAGTGAGGTTTTGCAAGCCCAGGCAAGTCGTGGGGGTTACAGATAGTGTGACATGAACCCAAGATCCCAGTTGAGGCCATCCTCATGTGTGCGGAACTTGGCTATCACTCTCTGCTCAGCGACTCTGCGTTGTAATGTGTCGTGAAGGCCGCTTTGGAGAACGCTTACCTGAAGATCAGAGGCCGAATGCCCGTGACCGCTGAAGTGTTCCCCAACAGGAAGAGAACACTCTTGCCTGGTGATTATCGAGCGGTGTTCATTCATCCGTTGTCGTAGCGTCTGCATGGTCTCCCCAATGTACCATGCCTCGGGACATCCTCTCCTGCAGCATATCAGGTAGACAACGTTGGCCGAGTTGCAAGAGTAGGTACCGTGTACCTGGTAGATGGTGTTCTCACGTGAGATGAAGGCATCTGTGTCGATGATCCGGCACGAATTGCAGAGGTTGCTGTGGCAGGGTTGTGTGGTGTCGTGGTCACTGTTCTCCTGAAGGCTGGGTAGTTTGCTGCGGACAATGGTCTGTTTGAGGTTGTGCGGTTGTTTGAAGGCAAGAAGTGGGGGTGTGGGGATGGCCTTGGCGAGATGTTCGTCTTCATCAATAACATGTTGAAGGCTCCGGAGAAGATGTCGTAGCTTCTCCGCTCCGGGGAAGTACTGGACGATGAAGGGTACTCTGTCCGCTGTGTCCCGTGTTTGCCTTTTGAGGAGGTCGGTGCGGTTTTTCGCTGTGGCGCGTCGGAACTGTCGATCGATGAGTCGAGCGCCATATCCTGTTCTTATGAGGGCATCTTTCAGTGTCTGAAGGTGTCTGTTGCGATCTCCTCATCCGAGCAGATCCTGTGTATACGGAGGGCTTGTCCGTAGGGGATGGCTTCTTTAACGTGTTTAGGGTGGAATCTGGAGAAGTGGAGCATCGTGAGGTTATCCGTGGGCTTGCGGTACAGTGAAGTGCTGAGGTAACTGTCCTTGATGGAGATGCGTGTGTCCAAGAATGCAACCGATTCCGGAGAGTAGTCCATGGTGAGTCCGAAAGCTAGTGGCTTTTGCTACCAAATAAACCTGTTGGACTTTAACCTGGTATTGTGAGACTTCTTACTGTGTTTCCCTGAAGGGAACCTGGGGACAAGAGTGCTACTCACTGAGGTATGGCTGACCGCATGCACAAGAACTCTTGGAATTTAAAGGTAATTCATTCCATGAAGCATTTTGAGATATTTTTTGCGCTAGATAGGGCCTGGATAAATGCAGGGATAATACTGTTTACAGAAAGCCTTCCTTTAAAAAAAATCCATATATTACTCATGGTGCTGGTATCTGCTTTCTGTTGGTTTCTATTAGTGTTCAACGGTTCGAGGACAAATGTCATCCTTTGACAGGTATGTAGCAATTATAACATCAGTCAGTTCAGGGAAGCCTAATTAAGGAATAAATTACTGGCCACTTGGGATAGAGCACATGGAATTAGATTGAGGCAAAGTGCTGAAGACATAATTCAAAGCTACTGTGGTGCTGAAAGATCACAAATGCTGCCTTTATTCTGATGGTTTCCATTGGACTGAATGCGTTTAGTCTTTAACACTGAGGACAGATTCCCTGATGTGATCAGAAAGTGTACCCATTAATACTTTGTGCTCACATTCCAGATTCCTGAAATCTGGTTCCACAATTGTGAAATTTTAAATGATTTTGACATTTGCTGAGATATACACTGCCTCTGATTCTACATATTGCTAATCATCCTGTATTACCTCAGGATAAATTTCCTCCAAGAAGCAAAGCCAGAAACTCTGATCCTTAGCTGCTGTGGTGGACCTCAGTTGTGCCTTTGTCCTATATGGACCACCGTTGTGTGTGTTTGTCATACCTGGACACATCCCCTCCCGGTTTGGTTCCTCCCCTCGGCACCTAGTATAAAGGTGGCTGTCTCCCCCCCCTTGTTCAGTCCAGGTCGGTTATTTGTTGGGATGTGCTCCTGATTCTGTTGTGAATAAAAGCCTACACTTGTATTGGCTCACAGGTAGTCTTTCGCCTTCTTGATAGCGCATCAATTTTATTCACAACAGTTGACCAACATGGAGCAGTTTCTAAAACCCGACAAGTTAACATTAGTCCCTCAAGAGGTCGGAGCCTCTGATAAATTTGATCATTGGTTGGACTGCTTCGAAGCATTCGTCGATACCGCTACGGCCATTGACACCGACGACGCTAAACTCCACGTGCTCCGCGCCCGGGTAAGCGAAGCTGTCTACGGTATCTTCCGGGACGCTGCTGCATACGCGGACGCTATCGAACTCCTAAAAGGGCAGTTCCGAAAGAGCCCTAACGTGGTCTACGCCAGACATCTCTTAACTACCCGCAAGCAGCAGCCAGGAGAATCGTGCGCCCAATTTCTGCGCGCCCTGTGGGTCCTAGCTCGAGCTTGCGACTGTAAGGCTGTTACAGCAGCTCAGAACACGGAGGACCTGATCCGCGACGCCTACGTTGCGGGCATTGAGTCTACATACATTTGGCAGCGCCTGCTTGAACAAGATGGCATGGATCTCCAAAGAACGGCCACGATGGCTGAAGCGCTAGAAGCGACCTCTCACAACCTCGGGTCCTACACTGCATCCCGTTCTATCGACGGCTCCACCGCGACGGCTGTTCCGGCAGGGCCCAAATGTTACTTTTGTGGCCTATCCAAGCACCCTCGGCGTCGCTGCCCGGCAAAGGACGCGATTTGCTCCGGATGCGGTAAGCTAGGCCACTTCGTTAAAGTCTGCCGGGCGAAGCCGCTTCCAAAGCCTCGTGTGTTCCGCGGGCGCAGCCATCTTTAAGGCAGGCGGCGGCTGCGCGCGAATCGCCATCTTTAATGCGGTCACCGGAAGTGCGGGAATCGCCATCTTTGAGACTGGCATCAAGACGCGCCGAGCAGGAAGCTTTATCCGTGACGTCATCAGACGCGGACGAAGATGGATTCTTCCTGGATTCGACGGTGGCATCGATTTGCCTGGACCAGTCGCAGCCTCATCAACTCTCCAAGTCAATAATGGAGATCAAGGTAAATGGTCATGCAGAAAACTGCCTGTTCGACTGGGGGAGCACAGAAAGCTTTATACACCCTCGCACAGTGCGTCAAGATGCCCTTCCCGTGCGACTCTGGAGCCAGACCATCTCCATGGCCTCAAATTCCCACTCAGTGGAGGTCCTCGGGTGCTGTTTGGTGACGCTGACGGTACAGGGCACAGTCTGCAAGCGTTTTCGGCTCCTCGTGCTGCCGCGACTCTGTGCAGCTGTACTGCTGGGGTTAGATTTCCTCACCCATCATAGGAGCGTCACCCTGCATAATGATGGCCCTTATCCCCCGCTCTCCGTCTGCAAGGCGCCGTCATTACAGCACCCCTCACGCACCACCTGCAGTCTCTCGACCCTCAAGATCACCCCCCCCCCCCCTTATTTGATAACCTCACCCCGGATTGTAGGCCTATAGCCACCAAAAGTAGGCGCTATAGTGCGGATGACCGGGCCTTCATTCGGTCCGAAGTACAACGTTTGCTCAGGGAAGGGATTATCCAGGCCAGCACCAGCCCCTGGAGGGCGCAAGTGGTCGTAGTTAAATCGGGGGAGAAACACCGCATGGTGATTGACTATAGCCAGACCCTAAACAGGTATACACAACTAGATGCGTACCCTCTTCCAAGCATTGCAGACATAGTCAACCGCATCACGCACTATAGGGTTTTCTCTACGATCGATTTAAAATCGGCTTACCACCAGCTCCCTATCCGCTCAGAGGATCGCCCATATACTGCCTTTGAGGCGGATGGTCGCCTCTACCAGTTCCTCCGAGTCCCCTTTGGTGTCACCAATGGGGTCTCAGTCTTCCAGCGGGCCATGGATCAAATGGTGGACCAGCACGGGCTACGGGCCACTTTCCCGTATCTGGATAACGTCACCATCTGCAGCCGTGACCTGCAGGATCATGATGCCAACCTACAAAAATTCCTCCGTACGGCCACTCTCCTGAACCTCACATATAATGAGGCGAAGTGTGTTTTTCGGACACGCCGCCTCGCCATCCTTGGGTACGTGATAGAAAACGGTGTCCTTGATCCCGACCCAGCCCGTATGCGTCCCCTTATGCAGCTTCCCCTCCCTACTACCCTCAAAGCACTGAGGAGATGCCTGGGCTTCTTCTCCTACTATGCCCAGTGGGTTCCCTGTTACGCGGATAAAGCCCGTCCACTTCTAAGATCGACCTCTTTTCCCCTGGCGGAGGAGGCCCATCGGGCCTTCGACGACATCAAAGCGGACATCGCGAAGGCCGCGATGCACGCTGTGGACGAATCCATCCCATTCCAAGTGGAAAGTGATGCGTCTGACTTTGTCCTAGCCGCCACCCTTAACCAGAGGGGCCGTCCGGTGGCCTTCTTTTCCCGGACCTTACAAGGCCCTGAGATTCGACACTCCTCAGTCGAGAAGGAGGCCCAAGCCATCGTGGAAACCGTCCGGCACTGGCGCCATTATCTTGCGGGCCAACGATTCACCTTAATCACGGACCAGCGGTCTGTTGCCTTCCTGTTTAACACCAGGCAAAAGGGCAAGATTAAGAATGACAAGACCTTGCGGTGGAGGATTGAGCTCTCCACCTACAGATACGACATCATGTACCGGCCCGGGAAGCTCAATGAGCCCCCAGATGCCCTGTCCCGTGGATCATGTGCCAGCGCCCAACTAGACCAGCTACAGTCCCTCCATAACGACCTCTGTCACCCGGGTGTCACCAGATTTTCCCACTTTGTCAAAGCCCGTAACCTGCCTTACTCCCTCGAGGAAGTCCGGACGATTACCAGGCAATGCAGGGTCTGCGCAGAGTGCAAACCGCAGTTCTACCGGCCAGGTAGGGCACACCTGGTGAAGGCCACTCGCGCGTTTGAGCGCCTTAGCATTGATTTTAAAGGCCCCCTCCCCTCCTCTAACCGCAATGTTTATTTCCTGAATATCATTGATGAATACTCACGTTTCCCTTTTGCCTTCCCCTGCCCGGACATGATCACGGCTACAGTGATTCGGACCCTGAACAAGCTCTTCACCCTGTTCGGCTTCCCAGCCTATGTCCATAGCGACCGTGGGTCCTCTTTCATGAGTGACGAGCTGAGGCAGTACCTGCTCGCCAAAGGCGTTGCCTCCAGCCGCACCACTAGCTATAACCCCAGGGGAAATGGTCAAGTAGAGCGGGAGAACGCAACTGTCTGGAAGGCCGTTCTATTAGCACTACGGTCTAGGGGCCTTCCAGTCAGCCGTTGGCAAGACGTCTTTCCGGACGCATTACATTCGATTAGGTCACTCTTGTGCACAGCGACCAATACGACCCCTCACGAGCGGATGTTTTCGTTTCCCAGGAAGTCCTCTTCGGGTACTTCGCTCACGGGTTGGCTGATGTCCCCGGGGCCCGTTCTGCTTCAGAAGCATGTCCGGACCCATAAGGCAGATCCCTTGGTCGAGGAGGTCCAATTGCTCCACGCTAATCCTCAATATGCTTATGTAGCGTACCCTGATGGGCGGGAGGACACGGTTTCTGTCCGTGACTTGGCACCCGTGGGTGCCCCTGAGGCCACCACGTCCTTCCGCCCCACGGTTCCCGGTGTTGTCCACTCGGGGACTGCTACGCCTCTCTCTCCTTCAGTCCCTGTCTCCAATGTAGTGCGCCCAGAGCCTGTTGCGGCCCCCCACCCCCCAGCTCCGGTTCCCACTGTTCCCCATACGCCACCAGGGCCACTGCTCACTCCTCTCGCCCCTATGTACAGCTCGCTTGAGTCGCCGGAGCCGTCGCCACGCAGTACCCGACGACTGGACGGGACGACGGATCGGTCGGCTTCACACCACCTAGCGCCTTCTCTCGACGCTCACTGTAAGGAGCCTGGGCCGACATCGCTCCCTGCTCGGACGACTCTGCGACCTGCACTACGACGATCGCGACGGCGGATCAAGCCACCGGTTCGTCTGGACTTGTAGTATTGTTTCCGCTTCACCCCCGTGTTGTTTTTTTAAAGGAAGGGGTGAATGTGGTGGACCTCAGTTGTGCCTTTGTCCTATATGGACCACCATTGTGTGTGTTTGTCATACCTGGACACATCCCCTCCCGGTTTGGTTGCTCCCCTCGGCACCTAGTATAAAGGTGGCTGTCTCCTCCCCCTTGTTCAGTCCAGGTCGGTTATTTGTTGGGATCTGCTCCTGATTCTGTTGTGAATAAAAGCCTACACTTGTATTGGCACACCGGTAGTCTTTTGCCTTATTGATAGCGCATCAGCTGCCAATTCCATCTCTTTGCCTGGCGACTGTTTGAGACGTGCCCCAAAAGCAGAGTTGGCGAGGAGCCAGCTTGCTGGACACCCAGGCCGCCTCACAGTGATAACGTGCTGTGGCTGGGCTGAACTGCCCACCAGTAGCACGTCTCACTGAGAGCTCCTGACCAACCTGATTGGCCGGCAATCCCAAGAGCGCATTTGTCCAGCTCTGTCCGGATTGCAAGCTGGCCGAGGAAGAAGTCCCATGGATCCTGGAGCCAGGTTAGTCTTGGATGTTGGGTGGGGAGGGTTTGGGCAGCTTTGAGGGTCTATGTTTTATACAGCAGGTGGGTAGGATGAAAGAAGTTTGCACATTCTCCTCGTGTCTGCGTGGGTTTCCTCCGGGTGCTCCGGTTTCCTCCCACAGTCCAAAGATGTGCGGGTTAGGTTGATTGGCCAGGTTCAAAAATTGCCCCTTAGAGTCCTGGGATGTGTAGGTTAGAGGGATTAGCGGGTAAAAGTATGTGGGGGTAGGGCCTGGGTGGGATTGTGGTCGGTGCAGACTCGATGGGCTGAATGGCCTCCTTCTGCACTGTAGGGTTTCTATGAAAAAAAAAGAAAGGGAAACTCTTGGTGGGACTGTTCCCTGAGGCGCAAAGGACACCCCCTGAAGATATAACCCTTCCTCCCCTTCCTTCCTGCCCTTCGAAAAGGTTGAGTAAAAAGATTGCCTACCTACTCCCGCCCAACAACCCAGGCCAACAGTACTATGGCAATATATTATCAGGGTTGTTAACAAGCTCAGTTGATGTGTGGCATGGTGGCACAGTGGTTAGCACTGCTGCCTCACAGTGCCAGGGACCTGGGTTCGATTCCCAGCTTGGGCCACTGTCGGTGTGGAGTTTGCACACTCTCCCTGTATCTACATGGGTTTCTTCCGGGTGCTCCGGTTTCCTCCCACACTCCAAAGGTGTGCAGGTTAGGCTAAATTGCCCCTTAGTGCCGGGGGACCAGTTAGGGTAAATGCATGGTGTTATGGGGAAAGGGCCTGGGTGGGATTGTGGTCAGTGCAGACTCGATGGGCCAAATGGCCGCCTCCTGCACTGTAGGATTCTATGACTATTGATTATTTATTTAAATATGATCAGCAGACTGTTGAATTGGCACCCACCCACCTCAGGTGTTGTGAGGGTGGGCTTGGGAAGGTGGTGGGATTGGCATGGCCACCCTGTGCCACAAACAGACCAAGTGGGAGTACATATAATCCAGCTTTTTGTCACAGGGACCTGTGTCCGTGCATTTTATTTCTACAGAAATCTGAAGCTTCAGCTGTTATATTGACTTGGACCATTAGTTGGAACTATTGTGCCATTTGTAACCTTCACCTACCTGACTGTGAGAGCATTTAACTTCCTCAATATTCCCTATAATCAGACTGACATTCAGTGAGTTTATAAATAGCTCTGAGTTATACCTTCTCCACAGTCAATCCTGAAACCCAGATTTGCATATCAACAGCTGCAGTAACTGTCCTTCACAATGTACCGTCTTATAACACCGGCACAGCACTGACTGTGGATATAAAATGCCTTTATATTTATCAGATGGAAGCCCATATTCAGTGTGTGATGTATATAACATGCCTTGTGTACTGTGGTGTAGTTATTGTGTTACTGGACCATCACTACAGAGAATGTGAATCTCACCTTGGCCATTGAGAATTTGAATTCAGTCCAAATTAAAAGCTGATAATGACGAAAGTAGCCAAGAGGTTGTCGGATTGTGTTAAAATCGCAGCTTATTCATTCTTATTCTTTGGGGAAAGAAACCTGTTGTCTTTATTTGTCTGCTCCATACATAACCCCAGCCCCACATTAACCAATTGAAGTGTCCCAGCTAGAAACTCAGTCACATTAAACAACTTACATTTATCTAGCGCCTTTACTGTAGTGAAATATCCTGAGATGTTAAACTGAGGCATCATCAAACAAAATATGACTTTGATCCACATAGAAGATAAAGGAACAGGAGTGGGTCAGTCAGCCCCTCAAACCTACTCCACCATTCAACTAGGTCAGAGGTTCCCAAACTGGGTTCCACCCTGTGACCTCTGCAAGGTCCAGTGGTCAATTTGGCCACAGTTTGGCCATAGTTCCCAAAAGGTTGTCGGGGGAGGAGGGGGGGGGGGGGGGGGGGGGGGAGGGAAGGGGGGGGGGTGCGGGTAGCGCCTGAGAAGAATCAAAGTCGAGAAGAGCCAAGGCCACGGGGACCTGAGAAGACCTGAGGTCAGGGGTGCCCGAGAAGAGGATGAGGGTGGGTGGGAGTGTGGGTGAGGATAAGACTGAGGTTTTGGGTGTGGAGCGAGGGTAAGGGAGGGTGGGTGAGGGTGAGAACAGGTGAGGGTGAGAATGGGTGGGAGTAGGTGAGTGGCTCCCATTAAAAATAACAAAAAGAAGGTAAGACTTGTAAGTATTTATGGAATAACAGAATTTTTTAATGTAATAATTCTATACATGTAAGACATTGAAACATCTTTTAAGTTTGTTTTTGTATATTTGTAGCTCTGGTGCAATAATAATCATTTTTTGTGGTTTAATTCTTCAACATCATTCTAATGTTTCTCAGGAGTTCCTTCAGTACTCTTCGGAAGTCGGGGGGGGTTCCGTGACTAGAAAAGTTTGGGAATCTCTGAACTAGACCATGGCTCATCTTCTATCTTGATGCTATCTTCCTGCGCTATCCCCATATCTCTTGATGGAATTAGTACCCAGAATTCGGACTGGAGGCAGGTTGCTAGCGGAGTGCCGCAGGGATCGGTGCTTGGTCCTCTGCTCTTTGTGATTTTTATTAATGACTTAGAGGAGGGGGCTGAAGGGTGGATCAGTAAATTTGCTGATGACACCAAGATTGGTGGAGTAGTGGATGAGGTGGAGGGGTGTTGTAGGCTGCAAAGAGACATAGATAGGATGCAAAGCTGGGCTGAAAAATGGCAAATGGAGTTTAACCCTGATAAATGTGAGGTGATTGATTTTGGTAGGAATAATTTAAATGTGGATTACAGGGTCAAAGGTAGGGTTCTGAAGACTGTGGAGGAACAGAGAGATCTTGGGGTCCATATCCACAGATCTCTAAAGGTTGCCACTCAAGTGGATAGAGCTGTGAAGAAGGCATATAGTGTGTTAGCTTTTATTAACAGGGGGTTGGAGTTTAAGAGCCGTGGGGTTATGCTGCAACTGTACAGGACCTTGGTGAGACCGCATTTGGAATATTGCGTGCAGTTCTGGTCACCTCACTATAAGAAGGATGTGGAAGCACTGGAAAGAGTGCAGAGGAGATTTACCAGGATGCTGCCTGGTTTGGAGTGTCGGTCTTATGAGGAAAGGTTGAGGGAGCTGGGGCTGTTCTCTCTGGAGCGGAGGAGATTGAGGGGAGACTTAATAGAGGTTTATAAAATGATGAAGAGGATAGATCGAGTGAACGTTCAAAGACTATTTCCTCGGGTGGATGGAGCTATTACGAGGGGGCATAACTATAGGGTTCATGGTGGGAGATATAGGAAGGATATCAGAGGTAGGTTCTTCACGCAGAGAGTGGTTGGGGTGTGGAATGGACTGCCTGCAGTGATAGTGGAGTCAGACACTTTAGGAACATTTAAGCGGTTATTGGATAGGCACATGGAGCACACCAGGATGGTAGGGAGTGGGATAGCTTGATCTTGGTTTCAGATGAAGGTCGGCACAACATCGTGGGCCGAAGGGCCTGTTCTGTGCTGTACTGTTCTATGTTCTATGTTCTAATTCTATGGATTTCTGGACTTGAACAGACTCAATGACTGAGCTTCCCTCCAAGGCAAGGAATTCCAAAGATTCACTACCCTCTGAGTGAAGAAAATCCTCCTCACCTCAATCCTAACTGGCTTGCCCCTTATTCTGAGACTGCATCCCATGGTTTACAACCATCCAGCCAGGGGAACCATGATTCCTGCATCTACCCTCCATTGGTGAGGTGGAGGAGGGTTTTAAAGGAGGTAGAAAATTGAAGAGGTTTTCTGGAGGGAATTTGGGGCGGCACGGCAGCACAGTGGTTAGCACTGCTGCTTCACAGCGCCAGGGACCCAGGTTCAGTTCCAGCCTTGGGTGACTGTGTGGAGTTTGCATGTTTTCTCCGTGTCTGCGCGGGTTTCCTCCCACAGTCCAAAGATGCGCAGGTTAGGTGGATTGGCCATGGTAAATGCACAGGGGGTTATGGGGATAGGGCAGGGGGGATGGGCCTGGGTAAGATGCTAAGTCAGTTCAGACTCGATGGGCTGAATCACCTTCTTCTGCACAGCAGGGATTCTATGATTTTATGAATTTCAGAGCTTGGAGCCCAGGATACTGTTTATTATTAAGTACTAATTATCACCTTCATGTGCTGTCACTGTGTCCCAGCAACAGGACCACAAACATTATTCCAGCAGTGAATTTCCCTCCTCTAGAATCCTGGAAGCTTCTCTTAGTATGCACAAGCACCTGACGTCATTCTCAGCACGCTGATCTTAGATCCTGTATTATGGGAGATCCATCCTCAAGCACACAGAACCTGTGTTCGATTCCCGGCTTGGATCACTGTCTGCGTGGAGTCTGCACGTTCTCTCCCGTGTCTGCGTGGGTTTCCTCCGGGTGCTCCGGTTTCCTCCCACACTCCAAAGACCTGCTGGTTAGGTGCAATGGCCATGCTAAATTCTCCCTCAGTGTACCCGAACAGGCACCGGAGTGTGGCGAGCAGGGGATTTTCACAGTAACTTCATTGCAGTGTTAATGTAAGCCTACACGTGACACTAATAAATAAACTTTAAACTTGAACTCACCCTGCCTCTACTATTTTCCTAGTATCCTCTTCCCAGGTACACACAATGTAAGATATGCAAATAGGAAATGTGAAACAAACAGAGCGATAAGACGTGGGAAGAGAGATACTTTTCAAGAAGTGTTTTGGTTACGTGTGGTGTTCGGTGAGAGGCCTGTTTCTTTATCTAGTTATTTTAATTGCATGTTAATGAGCTGTATTGAATTGTAATCATCTTTGCCTGGCATGGTATGAACTAGTTTCCAACAAAGTGACATGAATTATGTTGATTATATCCTCTTATCATTTTAATTAAATGCATCTTTAAGTTACGTTAAAAAGCAATTTCATGATGTGTTAATAAGATGTTTATTGAATGCATTATTGCTCTTTTTAAATAAGATATTTGTATTGTGGAATCTCTGATAAATGTTGATGAAATGTTTTATTTTCTTTGCAAATATGCCAACTACCTAATATTGATGAATTGTAATTAAATGTATCTAATTTAACTATGTAGTGTATATGTCAGTTTTATTTATCTTTTAATTCATTTATGGGACATGGGCGTCACTGGCTGGGTCAGCATTTATTGCCCATCTCTAATTGCCAGTGGGCAGTTGAGAGTCAACCACATTGCTGTGGCTCTGGAGTCACATGTAGGCCAGACCAGGTAAGGACGGCAGATTTCCTTCCCTAAAGGACATTAGTGAACCAGATGGGTTTTTACAACAATCGACAATGGTTTCATGGTCATCAGCAGATGCTTAATTCCAGATTTTTATTGAATTCAAATTTCATCATCTGCCGTGGTGGGATTCGAACCCGGGTCCCCAGAACATTACCCTGGCTCTCTGGATTACTGGTCCAGTGATGATGACACCACTGCCTCCCCTATTAAAACTTAGTAAAATGCTCATTTCAAACACATTCACTCAACTGCCTCTCTCTAAAGACAGTAAGAAGTCTAACAACACCAGGTTAAAGTCCAACAGGTTTATTTGGTAGCAAAAGCCACTAGCTTTCGGAACAAGCTGTTCCTTCGTCAGGTGGATGGATGGGTGGGTGGGAGAACTCCCACCTGTCTGATGAAGGAACAGCCTGTTCAGAAAGCTAGTGGCTTTTGCTACCAAATAAACCTGTTGGACTTTTAACCTGGTGTTGTTAGACTTCTTACTGTGTTTACCCCAGTCCAACGCCGGCATCTCCACATCTGTCTAAAGAGCCAGGAAAATCGACTGGAAAGTGCAGGGATCAATCGTTGTGATCTTCGACCTTGTTTGACGTGTTTCAGTTTACTGCTCCTCTCTGGTTGTTTGTTCTTGGTCTGAGGAAAGGTACCTGCATCACCATACTTTTCAATCTTTCCCGAATGAAGCAAGTTCAGTTCCGCCGGACTCGCCTCGTATCTTTTCATGGCTCGAAGATAAGGAACCAAATCCAGCAAAGGCACCAATCAGCCCATCAATCCTGCTTCTAGCACAGCTCATTTACAACCTCCCTACTGGTAAGAGTAAAGGGCGACTTGATCGAAACCTTTAAAAACCTGAGGGGTATTGGCAGGGTGGTTGTGGAACAGATGTTTCCCCTTGTTTGAGAATCTAGCACTGGGGGTCAGTGTTTATTTGATTTGATTTTGATTTGATTTATTATTGCCACATGTATTAACTTATAGTGAAAAGTATTGTTTCTTGCACGCTATACAGACAAAGCATACCGCTCACAGAGAAGGAAATGAGCAAATGTAGGATTGGGCTACGTTCACGACCTTTTGTCGTTTCTTGCGGTCTTGGGCAGAGCAGGAACCATACCAAGCTGTGATACAACCAGAAAGAATGCTTTCTATGGTGCCTCAGTAAAAGTTGGTGAGAGTTGTAGCTTACATGCCAGATTTCCTTAGTCTTCTGAGAAAGTAGAGGCGTTGGTGGGCTTTCTTAACTATAGTGTTGGCATGGGGGGACCAGGACAGGTTGTTGGTGATCTGGACACCTAAAAACTTGAAGCTCTCGACCCTTTCTACCTCGTGCCAGTTGATGTAGACAGGGACATGTTCTCCTTTACGCTTCCTGAAATCGATGACAACCTCCTTCATTTTATCGACATTGAGGGAAAGATTATTGTCGCTGCACCAGTTCACCAGAATCTTTGGGCCCCATTTTACCATTTTGATTCTAAGTGCTGGGCGGACTTGAAACTGGGAATGTTTCAGATCCGACTTTTAGACCCGTTCTCAGGTGCCCCATATGCACTCTGCCTGAAAAAATATCAACGATTCCGAATCGCGCTGCAGAAGCCTGTGGGCGGGGCTTAACGTGCCCGAAATCCTGCAGCTCCGATCGGCGCCTCCAACAGCGCATGCGCAGAAAAAAAATGATAGAATGCGGCTTCCCTGCCACATCCCTCCCGGGCCGGATAATGCCTCCCCCTGGCCCCCACAGACATCGCCCTACCCCCACAGCATTACTGACCCCCCACTCCCCCTCACCCCCACCGATCTCAGGCAGAGTGGCAGCGGACCCACCTCCCCCCCCCCCCCCCCCCCCCCCCCCCCGCCCTCCCCGCTGATCTCAAGCAGAGAGCCATTGGATGCTCGGCACTTACCTCCTCACTAACCCTCACTGATGGAGTGCCCGAATTGGACCCGTATGGAGCATGTCTGTTTCGCGCTAATTCTGGATGGGCGAACGCGATGGTAAAGAGGGAAGTGTCGGTGAAGTATCTCATCATTGTTTGAGATCCGACCTACTACGGTGGTGTTGTCAGCAAACTTGAAAATCGAGTTGGAGGGGAATTTGGCCACACAGTCCGAGGTGTATAAGGAGTATAGTAGGGGGCTGAGGACATAGCCTTGTGGGGCACCGGTGTTGAGGATGATCGTGGAGGAGGTGTTGTTGCCTATACTTACTGATTGTGGTCTGTGAGTTAGGAAGTTCAGGGTCCAGTCACAGAGGGAGGTGCCGTAGCCCAGGCCACGAAGTTTGGATATGAGTTTCATAGGAATAATGGTGTTGAAGGCTGAGCTGTAGACAATAAATAGGAGTCTGACATCGGTGTCCTTGTTATCTAGGTGTTCCAGGGTTGAATGCAGGGCCAGGAAGATGGCGTCTGCTGTGGACCTGTTGCGGTGGTAGGCAAACTGTTGTGGATCCAGGCAGTCCGGGAGGCTGGAATTGATTTGTGTCATGACTAATCTTTCGAAACACTTCATAATGATGGATGTCAGAGTAACCGGATGATAGTCATTAAGACACGCTGCTTGGCTTTCCTTTGGTACCGGGATGATGGTCGTCTTCTTGAAGCAGATAGGGACCTCAGATTGTTGTCAAGAGAGGTTGAAGATATCTGCGAATACCCAGCTGATCTGCGCAGGATCTGAGTGCACGTCCGGGTACCCCATCCGGGCCAGTTGCTTTCTGTAGGTTGACCTTCCAGAAAGCTGCTCTGACATCTGAAATGGTGACCTCAGATATAGGTTCATCTGAGGCTTCCGGGGTGGAGGGTATGCTGTCGCTGACCTCTTGCTCAAAACGGTAGAATGCATCATCAGGGACGGGTGTGTTGGAGCCAACGATTTAAAAATAAGGGTGGGATTTTCCAGCCACGCTCGACCCAAAACCGGAAAATCCCACCCAAGGTCAACAGACCTTTGCCTGGTCCGGCCGCCGCCCATTACCATTCCCGTAGCAAGCGGGATGGGAAAATTCCGGTCGAGGGGTTACTCTGGAGATGAGGAGAATTTTTTTCTCTCAGAGGCTCCAAGTTTCTTCCGCAAAAGGCAATGGAAGCAGAACCTCTGAATATTTTTAAGGCACAGCCGGATAGATTTTTGATTAACAAGGGGGTGAAAGGTTTTCGGGAGTAGGCAGGAATGTGGGGTTGAGGTTGCAATCAGAGCAGTCATGATTATATTGAATGACGGAGCAGGCTAGAGGGGCTGAATGGCCTACTCCTGCTCCTAAATTGGATGTTTGTACGATTCTTTAATTTAGTCTCTTTCTGCAGTTCATTCATTTATCATTTATTTCATTATCTAAATAGTAAATCATAGAATCATAGAAACCCTACAGTGCAGAAAGAGGCCATTTGGCCCATCGAGTCTGCACCGACCACAATCCCACCCAAGCCCTACCCCCATACATTTACCTGCTAATCCCTCTAACCTATGCATCTCAGGACACTAAGGGGCAATTTTAGCATGGCCAATCAACCTAACCCGCACATCTTTGGACTGTGGGAGGAAACCGGAGCACCCGGAGGAAACCCACGCAGACACGGGGAGGATGTGCAAACTTCACACAGACAGTGACCCGAGCCGGGAATCGAACCCGGGACCCTGGAGCTGTGAAGCAGCAGTGCTAACCACTGTGCTACCGTGCCGCCCCTAAAATAAAAGGAAAATACTCTGGATGCTGGAAATCTGAAATAAAAACAGAAGGTTCTGGAAATTCTCAGCAGGCCAGGCAGCATCTGTGGAGAGAGAAACAGTTAACATTTCAAGTTTAATATGACTCTTCTTTAGAGTTAAAGGGAGGTAGAAATCTGATGGAATAAGAACAGAAAATCTGGATATATTTTAGGGTCAAAGGTAGGGTTCTGAAGACTGTGGAGGAACAGAGAGATCTTGGGGTCCATATCCACAGATCTCTAAAGGTTGCCACTCAAGTGGATAGAGCTGTGAAGAAGGCCTATAGTGTGTTAGCTTTTATTAACAGGGGGTTGGAGTTTAAGAGCCATGGGGTTATGCTGCAACTGTACAGGTCCTTGGTGAGACCACATTTGGAATATTGTGTGCAGTTCTGGTCACCTCACTATAAGAAGGATGTGGAAGCGCTGGAAAGAGTGCAGAGGATATTTACCAGGATGCTGCCTGGTTTGGAGGGTAGGTCTTATGAGGAAAGGTTGAGGGAGCTAGGGCTGTTCTCTCTGGAGCGGAGGAGGCTGAGGGGAGACTTAATAGAGGTTTACAAAATGATGAAGGGGATAGATAGAGTGAACGTTCAAAGACTATTTCCTCAGGTGGATGGAGCTATTGCAAGGGGTCATAACTATAGGGTTCGTGGTGGGAGATATAGGAAGGATATCAGAGGTAGGTTCTTTACGCAGAGAGTGGTTGGGGTGTGGAATGGACTGCCTGCCGTGATAGTGGAGTCAGACACTTTAGGAACATTTAAGCGGTTATTGGATAGGCACATGGAGCACACCAGGATGATAGGGAATGGGATAGCTTGATCTTGGTTTCAGATAAAGCTCGGCACAACATCGTGGGCTGAAGGGCCTGTTCTGTGCTGTACTGTTCTATGTTCTATGTTCTAAATATGATGAGTTTTGTTCGGTTGAAAGGGGGAAGGGGAGGAAGAATAAAAGGGATAGCACGGAGGGCGGGAGAGATTAAATGACAAAGATCTCATGAAACACAAGGCAATGGGAGTGGTAATGGTTGTAGGAAAGAAAAAATATTTGCCCAGTGAGCCTATGGGTGGCACGGTGGCACAGTGGTTAGCACTGCTGCCTCACAGCGTCAGGGACCCGAGTTCAATTCCCGGCTTGGGTCACTGTCTGCCGGAGTCTGCACATTCCCCCTGTGTCTGAGTGGCTTTCCTCTCACAGTCTGAAAGATGGGCGGGTTAGGTGGATTGGCCATTCTAAATTGCCCCTTAGTGTTAGGGGGATTAGCAGGATAAATATGTGGGGTTACAGTAATAGGGCTTGGGTTGGGATTGTTGTCATTGCAGGCTCGATGGGCCAAATGGCCTCCTACACTGTTGGGATTCAATGAGTATGAATGCCATGTTTCATTACCACTCCCTTTGCCTTTGGCTCCATGATATCTTTGTCATTTAACCCCTCCCACCCTTTACCTTATCCCAGGCATTCTCTCTTGTTCTTCCTCCCACTTCCCATGGTATAAAGCCCATCACATTTCTACCTTCCTTCTGTTCTGAAAAAGTCATATTTAACTCAAAACTTTGGCCTGAAGTTTCTGGCTGTTCCTGCTGGTGGGATCTTCCAGTCCCGTCCAACAGCAAACCCCCACCAAGGAAGGGTGTACATATCACAGGAATCCTTGTTGACAGTGGTGGGACCAGAAGATCCCACTGGCCAATGGCTGTGGCCACCTCCTCGAAGCACTCCACTGGGAACGGGGAGGGGGGGAATTGCACCCATTAATTCTATTTCTCTCTCTACAGATGTTGCCAGACTACTGAGTATTTCCAGTTTCTATTCTCGATCTAAATACTGTCTGAACTCAAAATATAATCAACAAACTAGGAATATTCAAATATCCTCATGTATTCACTAATCAACACAAACCTATCTCCATCATCTGGCATAAATACTGAATCACAGAAAATCATACAATCCCTACCCATGTAGATGGAGGCCATTCGGCCCATCGAGCCTGCACTGACAACAATCCGACCCAGGCCCTATCCCCGTAACCCCACATATTTACCCCATTAATGCATCTAGCCTACACATCTTTGGACACTAAGAGGTAATTGAGCACGGCCAATCCGCCTAATCTGCACATCCTTGGACTATGGGAGGAAACCAGAACACCCGGAGGAAACCCACGCAGACACGGGGAGAACGTGCCAACTCCACACAGACAGTGATCCGAGGCCAGAATCAAACTTGGTTCCCTGGCGCTGTGAGGCAGCAGTGCTAACCACTGTGCCACCCTGCCGTGGTTCATCTTCAAGGTTTTAGAACATTTTGGTTAATGCGTGGGGGGTTGGTTGCGGCTGTTTCTGGAAAATATAGCATTTTACAAGAAAAGGTAACTAAGCAGTTTTAAAGATGCTGGAAATTTCTTGACCTATTGGAAGAGTGTCACGTGATGGCTTATGGCTTTGAAAAAAAATGTATTTTGGAAAACTGCACTGAAAAGCTGGTGGACCTTTTTGCTTTGAGGAAAACAATAAGAAGATCAACTGTTTGGATAAAGAAAACAACAGCTCTTGAAGCTCCTGACCTAGTCCAAAGCAACATGGAAGTTGCTCCAAAGTCACTCCACATTCTGAAATTGTCCAACTGCAAGTTTTTTTTTGACGTTCACTTGACAAGTAGTGTAAGAGTCATCAATTGTTTCCCAGACTAGCGCTGAGGAGCCAACCATATAACCCAGATGCCATTTCTAGGACTCCACCATTTATCTTTTTCCCTTGATCCGCTGACTTTTCACCATTTGGTAGAATTCTTCTGTTTTATTTTATTGTGTGCGAGTTAGTGTATATAATCATTATGCTGTCAGATTTCATACTGTATGTTAATTAGCTTTTGCTTTTCTACTTGACAAGTCTGGTTTTATAACAAACCAATCGTTTTTTTTATTGAAGAAACTGAGCATTGAGATGAATAGGTAAAGCACACATTTGGTTGTATAGCTAGTTGGAAAAATCATTTAATTATACGTTGTGAACTATGGCGTAGTGGAAGTAGAGAAGGACAGTGCACTCCTCCTCCCATCCTGGGCGTCACTCACTTCCATGACACGAACAGCCCGCAGGCCTGTGAAACAGTTTCTGGGATATTAAGAAGCTTTCAGTTGGCTGGTATGCAGTCCTCAGCATTGTGAAGGAAAATGGTCTCATTAATTCAGACAATGTAACAAAGTGTGTAGATGAAGGTAATGCAGTTGATGTCATATACATGGATTTTAGTAAGGCGTTTGATAAAGTCCCCCACGGTCGGCTTATGAAGAAAGTAAGGATGTGTGGGATAGAGGGAAGTTTGGCCGATTGGATAGGTAACTGGCTATCTAACAGAAGACAGAGGGTGGTGGTGGATGGAAAATTTTCGGACTGGAAACCGGTTACCAGCGGAGTGCCACAGGGATCAGTGCTTGGTCCTCTGCTATTTGTAATTTTTATAAATGACTTGGAGGAGAGGGCTGAAGGGTGGATCAGTAAATTTGCTGATGACACCAAGATTGGTGGAGTAGTGGATGAGGTGGAGGGCTGTTGTAGGCTGCAAAGAGATATAGATAGGATGCAGAGCTGGGCTGAAAAATGGCAAATGGAGTTTAACCCTGACAAATGCGAGGTGATTCATTTTGGTAGGACAAATTTAAATGTGGATTACAGGGTCAAAGGTAGGGTTCTGAAGAATGTGGAGGAACAGAGAGATCTTGGGGTTCATATGCATAGATCTCTGAAGGTTGCCACTCAAGTGGATAGAGCCGTGAAGATGGCCTATAGTGTGTTGGCATTCATTAACAGGGGTTTGAGTTTAAGAGCCGTGGGGTTATGCTGCAACTGTACAGGACCTTGGTGAGACCACATTTGGAATATTGTGTGCAGTTCTGGTCACCTCACTACAAGAAGGATGTGGAGACACTGGAAAGAGTGCAAAGGAGATTTACCAGGATGCTGCCAGGTTTGGAGGGTAGGTCTTATGAGGAAAGGTTGAGGGAACTTGGGCTTTTCTCTTTGGAGCGGAGGAGGTTGAGAGGAGACTTGATAGAGGTTTATAAGATGATGAGGGGGATAGATAGAGTGAACGTTCAAAGACTATTTCCTCAGGTGAATGGAGCGGTAACTAGGGGGCATAACTATAGGGTTGATGGTGGGAGATATAGGAAGGATGTCCGAGGTAGGTTTTTTACTCAGAGAGTGGTTGGGGTGTGGAATGGACTGCCTGCAGGGATAGTGGAGTCAGAAACTTTAGGAACATTTAAGAAGCTATTGGATAGGCACATGGAGTACTTCGGGATGATAGGGAGGAAATAGCTTGATCTGGGTTTCAGACAAAGCTCGGCACAAAATCGTGGGCCAAAGGGCCTGTTCTGTGCTGTACTGTTCTATGTTCTATGTTCTATGTCAAGGAAAATATTAGAATATCAGAGGACACAAGTCAAACACCAGGAAGTTAGTGAGAAGGGCAATGAGAAAGAATTTCTTAATACAAATGGTTGCACTAATTTCCTATCCATAAATTTTGCTTCCAGCTATCATGACTTTTTGGACACTTTTTAATGTCAACATTTAGTGGCAAATTTTTCTACGTAAACATTTACCTGTAATTCTTTGTTACAAAAGCCACGTGAATCACCCAAAGTTTAGTTTAGTTTATTTATTGGTGTCACAAGTAGGCTTACATTAACACTGTAATGAAGTTACTGTGAAAATCCCCTAGACACCACACTCAGGTGCCTGCGCGGGTACACTGAGGCAGAATTTAGCATGGCCAATGCACCTTAACCTGCACGTCTTTCAGACTGTGGGAGGAAACCGGAGCACCCGGAGGAAACCCACGCAGACACGGGGAGAACGTGCAAACTCCACACAGTCAGTGACCCAAGCCAGGAATTGAACCCAAGTCCCTGGCGCTGTGAGGCAGCAGTGCTAACCACTGTGCCACCATACCATCTGTCCCCGTGCCACTGTGAAATTCTGCCATTTTGTCTCATTAACTTAAACTTATTATGGCCAAAATAATGTTTTAAATAAAATGAAAAATCCAGATCATTACATCTTTCACTCAAACATTTCTCACTGTAATTTCCTAAGTTATAATAGTGACCACACTTCAAAAGTGCGTCATCGGTCGTGAAGCATTTGGAATGCTTTCATTTTTTTCCTTCTTTATTCCTTCTTCCTTCATTAATTCTTCCTTTCCTTCAATCTCAGCCTTGATTAGTTTTAAAATAAAATCATAACAGTTGTCTCCAGCTTTTAGCCACATCTGTGGATTCTGAGCATGTATACATACCTTGCAGTGTTTTGCAGGCATCTGTGCATTGACAGGAGTTGAAAGGTATAAAGACTAAGCCTCGTTATGTGAAGATTTAAGAATGTATTTGCTTTTCCCAAAAGAAACTGGCGATTGAACACTAAAGCTTCATTCACAGGAATGATGGACATTTAAATTCATTGACAATTGTGTTTTTCTGTTTTGGACTCCTTACAAACAACACCTGTGAGAGGCAGCACACTCAGTACGACAAAGAGTTTGTGTTTATATAATCAAAAATAAATGTTTCGAGAATCGCTGGTGGTCTAGTGGTTAGGATTCAGCGCTTTCACTGCCACGGCCCAGATTTGATTCCCAGTCAGGGAATGAAGATTTGCACTGTATGATTCTACCCAAGTGCTGGTAGATGGGATTAGGTGGGAGTTCAAGTGTTGCTCACATGCCGGTGTAGACTCGATGGGCCGAAGGGTTTCTTCTGCACTGTATGATTCTATGAGAAGGGTTGTTGGTTATTGTTTTTGATTTTCTTTAAAAATTTCCTCCTCTGAGGGTCCAAAGGGGCAATTGTTTTCACACAGTGGGTGGTGAGTGTCTGGAACAAGCTGCCAGAGGCAGTAGTAGAGACAGGTACAATTTTGTCTTTTAAAAAGCGTTTAGATAGTTACATGGGTAAGATGGGTATAGAGGGATATGGGCCAAATGCTGGCAATTGGGACTGGCTTAGCGGTTAGAAAAAAGGGCGGCATGGACAAGTTGGGCCGAAGGGCCTGTTTCCATGCTGTAAACCTCTATGACTCTAGGGCCCTATTTTACCATTTTGATTCTAAGCGCTGGGCAGACTTGAAACTGGGAGTGTTTTAGATCCGACTCTTAGACCCGTTCTCAGGTGCCCCCATACGCACTCTGCCTGAAAAAATAGCAGCGATTCCGAATCGTGCTACAGAAGCCTGTGGCGGGGCTTAACGCGCCCGAAACCCTGCAGCTCCGATCGGCGCCTCCAACTGCGCACGCGCAGGAAAAAAACAATGATAGAATGCTGCTCCCCTGCCACATCGCTCCGGGGCTGGATAATGCCCCCTTATCCCCCCAACCCCCCCCCCCCCCCTCTCCCCCCACCACCCAGACCGATTGCCAGCTCCTCTCCCCCTCACTGATCACAGGCAGAGTGGCAGCTGACCCCCCTCCCCCCCAAAATCTCAAGCAGAGAGCCATCGGACGCACGGCACTTACCTCCTCACTAACTGGAGCGCCCGAATCAGACTTATATGGAGCATATCTGTTTTGCGCCAATTCCGGATGGGCAAATGCGATGGTAAAGAGGGAAATGCCGGTAAGGTTGGACGCGCAGCCAGTTAGGTCAATTTAAATGCATGCAAATGCATTTAAATGGCTGTCGCACCCATTTCGGGCGCAGTTCCCATCGTGGCAATTTTCGGGCCTTGGTAAAGGGGGAACCAGTGCGGAGGCGGACGCAGATCGTGCTACTCGCCTCACACCCAACTTTACCAAGTTTTCGCGGCCAAAAATTGGCACAATGCGACGGTAAAATCGGGCCCTATGACTCTAACTATTTAAATGATGTCCTGATGAGCATTTTATGAGCTATTCCTTTGTCTTTTTTAAGGAATTGCAGCCAAATTCATGTAATAATGCATTAAGTTTACCATTTTTGAACTCATGCCTCTCTCCCTGTGCTCTCCAATTCTTCTCTGGAAATCCTGCCTAAGTCTCAGCTCAAAGTACCGTTGAGTTGTAAATAACTTGAACAAATATGAATGATCAGAATATTCCACTAAGGTCTGAACATGCGGGAAATTGTTCCTGCTTTAGTGCAAACTGCCAATATCAATCATTACACAATGAAAGTCACAGTGCCTCAGGACTCTTCAGAGATTTATTTAATTTTGGCTGTTTTATTTTCGTTGATCCAGATGTTGACAGCAGTAACAGATTCTGTACTGGGATTTACATCATTTTTGAAGAACTAATTTTCATTTCATTTATCGCATCAATATTTGCTAACCTGTCAGGCTGAATAATATTGTACATGGAATTCTCAGAATGCCTTTTAAGAACACAAGAAATAGGAGCAGGACTAGGCCATTCAGCCCATTAAGCCTGCTCTGCTATTCAGTAAGATGATGGCTGATTTCCTGTTCCAATGAGCAGGCATCCACAGCTCTCTGTGGTAGAGAATTCGGAAGATTCTCGAAGCTATGAATGAAGAAAATTCTTCTCATCTCAGTCCCAAGTGGACAAACCATTCCCTGCCAGGGGGGAACTAACCCCTCAGCAATTCTCTGTCTAGTCTTCTAAGGAGGTGGCACAGTGGTGCAGTGGTTGGCACTGCTACCTCACTGTGCCAGGGACCCGGGTTCAAATCCGGCCTCGGGTCACTGTCTGTGTGGAGTTTGCACATTCTCCCCGTGTCTGCGTGGGTTTCCTCCGGGTGCTCCGGTTTCCTCCCACAGTCCAAAGATGTGCGGGTTAGGTGGATTGGCCATGCTAAAAATTGCCCCTTAGTGTCAGGGAGATAGCAGGGTAAATACAAGGGGTTAAAGGATAGGGTCTGGGTGCAGGATTGATGGGCCGAATGGCCTCCTTCTGCACTGTAGGGATTCTATGATTCTAATGTTTTACATTTCAGGCGCATTATTTTTCATTCTTCTAAACTCCAGAGAATATATAACAACAATTGATATTTATTCAGTACTTTGACGTAATGAAATATCCAAATGCCCTAAAGGAGCATTATAAAACAAAACATGACACCGAGACACAGGGGGAGATATTAGGTTAGCTTATGTGGACCCATTCTAGTCGCAATCTCTCTTCATGACACAGATGCATCAACCCAGGAATTAAGTGAACCTTTGTTACAAGCTCAATACAAAAGTGAAAGATGCTGGTGGGTGTTTCCGGCATTTTCTGATTTCATTTGTTAAGCTCCCTTTAAGGCAAACATATCTTTTCTTGAGGCACAGAGACCAGTCTTTGATGAGTACTCCTGATATGGTCTCACACAAACCCTGTACAATTGAGGAAGCATTTCCTTTCTCTGACACTCCAACTCCCTGCAATAAAACCTAACAGCAACACACACCTTCCTAACTGATTGTTGTGCCTTCATGTTAATGACTATGTATAAGCACAGCCAACATCTTTTGCATGCCAACATTTATAAGTCTCTGACAAAGGGTCATCCAGACTCGAAACGTTGGCGCTATTCTCTCTCCACAGATGCTGTCAGACCTGCTGAGATTTTCCAGCATTTTCTGTTTTTGTTTATAAGTCTCTCACCTTTTTAAAGAAAGTATTCTGCTTTTCTATTCTTCCAACTAAAATGGATAATTTCACATTTTGCCACATTATACACCATCTTTCGCCTTCTTACACACTCAGTAAGCTGCCTATATCCCTTGGTTATTTGATTTGATTTGATTTATTTTTGTCACATGTATTAGTATACAGTGAAAAGTATTGTTTCTTGCGTGCTATACAGACAAAGCATACTGTTCATAGAGAAGGAAACGAGAGAGTGCAGAATGTAGTGTTACAGTCATAGCAAGGGTGTAGAGAAAGAGAAAGTTATGTTCCATTTTCAGTCCTCTTTGAGAGAGTTATTTTGTTTCTTTTTCTCTTCACCGTTCATCTCCAATGAAAATATACTTCTTTTAGGACAAGACAAAGCTGGAAGCTTGTAAAATTCCCCAATGAGTCACTGTTGAAATGATGGAGGGGCCATTAACCCTACTCACGATTCTCAATCGGTAATGATCAGATCATTTTCACTCTGCGCTGTGTTCCTGGAGACAACAGACCCCTTCCTGACTCGATCATTTCTTGAAGTTTCTAGTTCATGACAGGAAATGGAGAGAGCGTCCTAGCCAGAGAGGCAATCATATTTCTGCATTGCGGAGAGACTTGGCAAACTCCGTGAAATTTAGTTACAGTCATTCTCCCCAGGATACAGATATGATAATGTCACACACACAGCCTGAGGACTGAGGTACAGTCCTATTCCAGCTCTCTGTTGGAAGGGTGATATATCAGAGTGATGGTAAAACTGATTCCTTTCAGATTACCAGCTGCCCTGCGCCGATACAAACACAAGCAACAGCAGCAGAGATTTATCAAGAGCATGGAGCATGAAATTGATTCTTAACTTCTAATAAGTCAGCTTTAATTTGAAAAGTGTTCCAGGAAAGAGTTACAAATAGTCTGCTCAGAGATGTTTGGGTAAAGTGAGGCAGCCACAGCAATTTTCAGATGCAGACAAGAGAAGCAGGAAGGAATCCTTATTGTTCTGAGATGTTGGGTACCTTTTGACCAGTTGGGGAGTCGACGGCCTAGTGGTATTATCGCTAGACTATTAATCCAGAAACTCAGCCAATGTCCTGGGGACCCAGATTCGAACCCCACCACAGCAGATGGTGGAATTTGAACTCAATCAAAAATATCTGGAATTAAGAATCTACTGATGACCATGAAACCATTGTCGATTGCCAGAAAAACCCATCTGATTCACTAATGTCCTTTAGGGAAGGAAATCTGCCATCCTTACCTGGTCTGGCTTACATGTGACTCCAGAGCCACAGCAATGTGGTTGACTCTCAACTGCCCTCAGGCAACTAGAGATGAAAAGTAAAGTAAAAAAGTAAAATTTATTCATTAGTCACAAATAGGCTTACATCAACAATGAAGTTACTGTGAAAATCCCCTAGTCGCCACACTCTGGTGCCTATTCGGGTACACTGAGGGAGAATTTAGCATGGCCAATGCACCTAACCAGCACGTCTCTCGGACTGTGGAAGGAAACCGGAGCACTCGGAGGAAATCCACGCAGACACGCAGACTCCGCACAGACAGTGACCCAAGCCGGGAATCGAACCCGGGTCTCTGACGCTGTGAGACAGCAGTGCTAACCACTGTGCCACCGTGCCGCCCCAAATGAGCAATAAATGCTGGTCAGCCAGCGACGCCCATGTCCCACCAATGAATATAAAAAATATGAGACATCTATTGAGAGCTCAGTTAGACAGTGCCGTCCTAAGCTGTAGTAAGATGAAACTATTGCATTCATGTTGCTGCTTCTTTGTGTCTCTCTCATTCACTTTGCTTCCTCTCTCTAACTCTTTTCTCTGAATCTCATGCTCTTCTTATTCTGTCTTTTTCTTCTCTCCATTTAGGGATGGGGAGTGGCTGAGCGCAGCGTGATACTGGAAATAACCACCGGAGAGTAAGTCGTGTTTTCTGATGGATCGTGCAGAAAATGTGGCACTCAGTCTTTCGCATTCTCCCCCCCTTCCATTTTCCGAATCGTGCCAATGGGCTGGAGGATGATGCCAAGGGAAGATGAGGCTCCCCAGTCAACTCCAAACTGCATCCTTCCAACCACTGTGATTGTGGCACACACGGCAACAATGCAGTGTTAGCTGCCTTTGATGATGGAATGGGAGAGACTCTGCATAAATTCCACCCACTTAACCTGCAGGTTGTTCAGTAAATCATCAACCAAAACAGCAGACGCACCAATCTTGTGGTAATAGGGAAGGGGTGGATGATGCTAAAAGAGAAAACGCTGGAAAATCTCAGCGGGTCTGGCAGCATCTGTAAGGAGAGAAAAGAGCTGACGTTTCGAGTCCAGGTGACCCTTTGTCAAAGCTGAAAGCCATAGAAAGTGGGAGATATTTATACTGCAGGGAGAGGGAATGAAAGATGAGTCATAGCCACAGAAACCGGGGGGAAAGGCTGCTAATGGCAGCCCATAGAGAGAATAAAGGGTGTGAATGGCCAAACGGCAGAGAAGCGGTAAGCTGTGACAGATGGAGATATTGGCGGGGGGGGGGAGAATGGGACAGAGGTAGAATGTAGAAAAGGGGAAGCGGGGGAGAAAAGGTAGGGGAAGGGGGATGAAGTAGGGGGAAGGAAAGAGTGAGGGAGGGGAAGAAAAATGAAGAAAGACCATAAAGAAATAAAAGGTAGAGAACAGTCAAAAATTAAATAAAATAGAATGAAAACAAAGGGGGCCGGTGGGGGGTGGGGGCGGGGGGGCGGTTCTGGATGGTTCTGTGCTTAAGTCTTGCCTGTAACCAGTATGCAACACTCATTAACACCGATGCTCCCCCCCCCGCCACCGGCTCCGGGGAACGGCTCCGGGGAAGAGCCGTCTTTCCTTGTACCTGCCAGGCTATCATTCCTGGCGAGTCAACCATTCAGCATGGCTGAAACACAAAGAGTAAGGCTTTCATCGTATGAAATTTTGTTCATGGAACATCAGAACGCTTTGACATGACCATACGAGACCAGAGCACAGGCGAGCCCTCATAGCCAGATACAACATCAACATAACCGCCCACAGTGAAACAAGGCTCGCTGAGGAGTCTCCACTTGAGGAGGTTGGTGCAGGCTACACATTCTACTGGGCTGGCAAGACCCAAGAAGTCGCCTTGACAGTCAGGCATGGGCTTTGTTATTTAATCTGAACCGAGATGCAAACTTGACTCACTTCCTACGGGATCAGTGATCGACTGATGGTTCTGCGCTTAAGTCTTGCCTGTAACCAGTATGCAACACTCATTAACACCAATGCTCCAACAATGATACATATGGATGAGGTCAAAGAAACATTTATGATGATCTCAGAGAGATAGCTAGTGGAGTTCCCCGCCAGGACAAAGCCATTACTCTTGTTGATTTCATCTTCTGAGTGGGCACAGATTGTAATACATGGAGCAGAGTAATAGGACACCACTGTGATGGCAGAACAAACTCAAATAGCCAGCTTTGTGAGTTTGACCTTCACAAACACAGTCTTCCAACAGCAGATAAGCTGAAAACAAGACAGAGGCACCCAGGTCTAAATACCGGCCCATATTCATAGAATCATAGAAACCCTACAGTGCAGGAGGCCATTCAGCCCATCGAGTCTGCACTGACAACAATCCCCAAAAGCCCACATATTTACGCTGCTAAACCCTCTAACATACACATCCCAGGACACTAAGGGACAATTTAACATGACCAATCAACCTAACCTGCACATCTTTGGACTTTGGACTATGTAATTGTACAGTAGAGAAATCTCAAGGATGTGCACTTTACCTTCTCTCTTAGAGGTGCAGAGTGTGAATCTGACCATTGGCTTATCAATATTATGTGCTTAAAGATCAAATCTAAGACGCTACATCACAGAGTTAAACCACAAAGGAAGCTTGATGTAAATGTTCTTAAAGACATGGCCAAGAGCCAAAAACTGGAATACAAATTAGCCGCAGGATTTGTTGACATCCCAGAGGACAATACTGCCATTGAAGATTCTTCAAAAAAGTTAAAAGATGTTATTTACAGCATGGCATCTGAGGTCCAAAGTTAAACAGAAGCACCAAGACTGGTCCGACCAAGACATTGACAAGCTTTTAAGTGTCTAATGCTCACAGATCTGACACATCTGACAAGAAATCACCAGCAAGAAGTGCCGGATGCCATCATGCCAAAGACACTCAGAGAGATGATGGGGAAACAAGGCTGATGAGCTTCAAGCAGGCTATGCCATAAGAAATGATTATTATTGCACAATAGGTACAAGTATACAAAAAGAAACTAAAAAGATGTTTCTATGTCTTCTATTGTATACATTTATTATAATAATAAAATTATTCAACAAAGCCTTATAAGTCTTACCTTCATTTTGGTATTTTTAATAGGAGAATCCATTCTCACACATTCCCTCACCCACGCCAATTCCCATCCTGACCCACGCTCACCCTCCCTCATCCACTCTCACCCTGACCCACGTTCATCCTCCCTCACCCACTCTCACCCTCACCAACTCTCACCCTCCCTCACCCTCCCTCACCCTCCCTCATCCTCCCTCACCCACTCTCACCTTCACCCTCACCCTCCCTTACCCCCCTCACCCACTCTCACCCTCACCAACTTTCACCCTCACCCTACCTCACCCTCCCTCACCCACTCTCACCCTCACCAACTTTCACCCTCACCCTACCTCACCCTCCCTCACCCACTCTCACCCTCATTCACTCTCAACCTCACCCACTCTCAGAAAAAACAGTGTGGGAATCCCCGTCCAACAATCCATAGTGTGCAGTTTAACCATTGCGTCACTTCCACAGAAACACACTCTGGGAAACCTTGCTCTCGATCCTTCTCAAGTGGAAGTCAGAAGGTTGTAAAGCAGCTTTCTATGGGCAAGTAATCGAGAGCTGCTGACATCCCACCTGAAGTATTCCAGTGTTGAGACTCACATGATTAGAAAACTCAGTAGTCTCTTCTGCCTAATCCAGAATCAGGGCACTGTGCCCAAGATTACAAAGATACTTCCTAAAGTCATCTTCACAAATCAGAAAGAAGTCTCACAACACCAGGTTAAAGTCCAACAGGTTTATTTGGTATCACGAGCTTTCGGAGCGCTGCTCCTTCATCAGGTGAGTGGAGAGTTGGGTTCACAAACACAGCATATATACAGTAAGAAGTTTAACAACACCAGGTTAAAGTCCAACAGGTTTATTTGGTAGCAAAAGCCACACAAGCTTTCGAGGCTCTGAGCCCCTTCTTCAGGTGAGTGGGAATTCTGTTCACAAACAGAACTTGTAAGACACAGACTCAATTTACATGAATAATGGTTGGAATGCGAATACTTACAACTAATCCAGTCTTTAAGAAACAAAACAATGGGAGTGGAGAGAGCATCAAGACAGGCTAAAAAGATGTGTATTGTCTCCAGACAAGACAGCCAGTGAAACTCTGCAGGTCCACGCAACTGTGGGAGTTACAAATAGTGTGACATAAATTCTGATTCTAGGATCGCATGATAAAGACTCAGGAGGAAAAAAGCAGAAATATTTATGTGAAATAGTGTGACATAAACCCAATATCCCGGTTGAGGCCGTCCTTGTGTGTGCGGAACCTGGCTATCAGTTTCTGCTCCGCGACTCTGCGCTGTCGTGTGTCGCGAAGGCCGCCTTGGAGAACGCTTACCCGAATATCAGAGGCCGAATGCCCGTGACCGCTGAAGTGCTCCCCAACAGGAAGAGAACAGTCTTGCCTGGTGATTGTCGAGCGGTGTTCATTCATCCGTTGTCGCAGCGTCTGCATAGTTTCCCCAATGTACCATGCCTCGGGACATCCTTTCCACTTCTTGCCTTCAAACAACCGCACAACCTCAAACAGACCATTGTCCGCAGCAAACTACCCAGCCTTCAGGAGAACAGTGACCAAGACACCACACAACCCTGCCACAGCAACCTCTGCAAGACGTGCCGGATCATCGACACAGATGCCATCATCTCACGTGAGAACACCATCCACCAGGTACACGGTACATACTCTTGCAACTCGGCCAACGTTGTCTACCTGATACGCTGCAAGAAAGGATGTCCCGAGGCATGGTACATTGGGGAAACTATGCAGACGCTGCGACAACGGATGAATGAACACCGCTCGACAATCACCAGGCAAGACTGTTCTCTTCCTGTTGGGGAGCACTTCAGCGGTCACGGGCATTCGGCCTCTGATATTCGGGTAAGCGTTCTCCAAGGCGGCCTTCGCGACACACGACAGCGCAGAGTCGCGGAGCAGAAACTGATAGCCAGGTTCCGCACACACAAGGACGGCCTCAACCGGGATATTGGGTTTATGTCACACTATTTCACATAAATATTTCTGCTTTTTTCCTCCTGAGTCTTTATCATGCGATCCTAGAATCAGAATTTATGTCACACTATTTGTAACTCCCACAGTTGCGTGGACCTGCAGAGTTTCACTGGCTGTCTTGTCTGGAGACAATACACATCTTTTTAGCCTGTCTTGATGCTCTCTCCACTCCCATTGTTTTGTTTCTTAAAGACTGGATTAGTTGTAAGTATTCGCATTCCAACCATTATTCATGTAAATTGAGTCTGTGTCTTATAAGTTCTGTTTGTGAACAGAATTCCCACTCACCTGAAGAAGGGGCTCAGAGCCTCGAAAGCTTGTGTGGCTTTTGCTACCAAATAAACCTGTTGGACTTTAACCTGGTGTTGTTAAACTTCTTACTGTGTTTACCCCAGTCCAACGCCGGCATCTCCACATCATGACAGCATATATAGACAGAGACTCAATTACAAGTTAATGGTTGGAATGCAAGTCTTTTCAGGTAATCAAGTCTTTACAAGTACAGACAGTGCGAGTGGAGAGAGGGATAAACACAGGTTAAAGAGGTGTGAATTGTCTCAAGACAGGACAGTTGGTAGGATTTTGCAAGCCCAGGCTAAATGATGGGGGTTACAGATAGTGTGACATGAACCCAAGCCTGAGTTTGGATACCATTGCGCAATCGCTATGGATAATGTCTGCACAATGAATTTCAGTGGAACTTTCACCTTGTATTGTTGTTGTGCCTGCCATAAAGTCTGTTTTTAACCCTTATTCGGTGGACAAAGAATTGTGAGTAGATTTCTTGTTAGTACAGTAATATTTATTCACACAACGCAATTGATATTAATCACCCACACAATCAATACCAAGTTATCTTACAGAATGCTGAAGTTCAAGTTCAATACTAGACTTTGACTTAACTTTTGTATAATTGGCAAGAACCCAGGCAGATATTGGCTTTTATCTGCTTGTTGGTTTCCATAGTCCCCTGTGTAGTCTGGTCTGATACTCTGTCTCTGGTCTTCCTTCCTTCCTTTGGTGTGGAGCTCTCCTCGTGCTGGTCGTTGCTGGTGATGGTCACCGTTGTTGTCATTCGTTGGAGAGAGAGAGATTCTTCTGTGGTGTAGCATCTTTTATCCCTCATTGGTTTCGCGCCCTTTTTGGTTATTGCCAATCAATCGATCAGGGCTTGATCACCCTAATCGATAAAATCCAATCAGGTGCTGCCGCACTGATCTCTGGGTGTACCCAATGGCCATGCTGGAGGCACGTAGGTCAAATACCTCCCTCCCAAATAAGGGACAGTAAGTAGCCTCACAACAGTGTCACACACCTGATGAAGGGGCAACGCTCTGAAAGTTTGTGCTACGAAATAAATCTGTAGGACTTTTACCTGGGGTTGTAAGATTACTGTGCCTACCCCAGTCCAATGCCGGCAGCTCCACATCATCCCAAGTAAGGGGTTAAGGCGCCCCTGTGTCTGGTAAACAACCCAGTTTGACCAGAAAGTGCCCTTTGTCCTGGAGATGGCCTGTATCCTGTATATTCCAACTCCTGCAGCTGCAGCTTGTTTCTCTCTGTCCAATTTTCTTTTGAAGCTGCAGCCTATCTGTTTCGGTGCTTGTCCAATTATCCCAGCATGCTCTTGCAAACCGCCATCTTAGGTGGCCCGTTTGGCCACAGTATGAACATTTATTACTCCAAGATTGTCAGCACCCCACAGTTGCCCCAGTGTTTTCAGGTACAAAAGGCTAATCTCCTGGACACCACAGCAAGCAGAGCTTGAGAGAGTGGCCATAAGGATAACAACAAGGAACAATTTGTTCGAACGCTTTTATTAGTTATAGAAACATTGACAATAATGGGGAAATGCTGATGACTGACCGTGAAGAATCATTCAATTGGATAAGGAAGAATCTATTCAGTTTGCCAATTGGGAAAAGAAAGGCGAGGATGAACATTGAGATAAAGGCAGAATATTGCGGATGCTGGAATCTGAAACAAAAACAGAAAATGCTGGAGAAACTTAGTGACTGGAATTCTACCGCTCTGCTCGCTACGGGAATTGGAGCGGGCGAGGGGCGGACAATGGGAAGGTCCATTGACCTTGGGTGGGATTTTATGGCTTTGGGATGAGTGAGACCGTAAAATCCTACCCAGCAAGTCTGATAGCATCTGTGGATAGAGAATAGAGCCAACGTTTCGAGTCAGGTTGACCCTTCATCAGAGGATGTACATATAGACTGACCAACAATGGGAGTGTGTCATGGGGCAATTGGATTCAGGAAGCACTGGCACGGGCACTGTGGGTGAAATGGCCTCTTCCTGGGCTTTGATTCTATGAAGGACAGGGAAATTGTCCTCCCTGAAAATTTTCACCATTTCATAATCGTTGAATATGACATATAATTTTCAAAAATTTCTTGTCAAGGGCGGCACGGTGGCACAGTGGTTAGGGCACTGCTGCCTCACAGCGCCAGGGACCCGGGTTCAATTCCCGGCTTGGGTCACCGGCTGTGTGGAGCTTGCATGTTCTCCCCGTGCCTGCATGGGTTTCCTCGGGGTTGCTCCAATTTCCTCCCACAGTCCGAAAGACATGCTGGTTAGGTGGATTGGCCGTGCTAAATTCTCCCTCAGTGTACCCCGAGCAGGCGCTGGAGTGTGGCAACTAGGGGATTTTCACAGTAACTGCATTGCAGTGTTAATGTAAGCCTACTTGTGGCAGTAATAAATAAACTTCACGTTAAGGCTTGCGGCTTTAAAAGTACAATACGGATGAGATTAGATGAGATACAGTGCCCCACAGTGAATGTGGCTTGCTGACACTTATTGTCTGTAACTCACATGAGAAATGGCAACTGGGAAGAAAAGTTTTTTTTTAAATTGTGCAATATAACACTCTTGCTATTATCTGCTGTGAGTTCCTGTTAAGTGGCAGCGAATTTCACGGCAGGCAGGCTTGTTGCTGAGCATGAATTGGCCTCCGTTGATCTCAGTCTATCTCTGGTTGTGACTTCCTGTCACCTAGCCTGTGATTGAGACTCTTGGAATTGCTGCACTGTTTAAATATTTCCTGATTGCACCACTGATTCCGCCGGTGATCAACAAGTACGAGTTGGGTGTAAGAAGATAAATGTCAGTGAGGGGACAAGAAATGACAGAGAGCAGGCAAGGGGCCTGACACTCATCAACAGAATTGCTCTGCATGGAACAGTGACAGCAAAATTACTTGTAATTTCAGAACCGCGTTTCAGTTTGTTCTGGATCATTCCACTGAAATTTACAGCAAACATTGAACTCGTCAGAAGACGTAAGGAGCTGATGTCCTCATTTGTCAACAAAGCGAGCATTCAGCAGGATACAGGGAGATTACAGAGTTCCATCTCACTGCCTTATAACTGCACACACTGCCTGAGTGCTAAGAATCGAGGTCTTGCTACAAAAAGGAGCAGCTGAGGCAAATAGCATAGGTACATTTAATAGAAGCATAGAAACTGACAGCACATAAGGATGCCATTCAGCCCAGTGTGCCTGCTGTGCTGGCTCTTTGAAAGCAGTAAGAAGTCTCACAACACCACGTTAAAGTCTAACAGGTTTACTTTTTGTACCACGAGCTTTTGGAGTGCTGCTCCTTCATCAGGTGAGTGACTCCATTCGTAATTGCATTAATCACATTGTGTGTGATGGCATCATATTTACAATTCAAGTGAATTGTTTAAAGTTTATTTAATAGTCACAAGTAGGCTTACATTAACACTGCAATGAAGTTACTGTGAAAATCCCCTAGTCCCCACACTCTGGCGCTTGTTCGGTTACACTGAGGGAGAATTTATCATGGCCAATGCACCCTAACCAACACGTCTTTCAGATTGTGGGAGGAAACTGGAGCACCCGGAGGAAACCCACGCAGACACGGGGAGAACGTGCAGACTCCACACAGGCAGTGACCCAAGCCGGGAATCGAACCCGGGTCCCTGGCGCTGTGAAGAGGCAGTGCTAACCACTGTGCCACCGTGTCGCCCCGGAGCAGCGCTCCGAAAGCTCGTGATTCCAAATAAACCTGTTGGATTTAACCTGGTGCTGTGAGACTTCTTACTGTGCCCACCCCAGTCCAATGCCGGCATCTCCACATATTTGAAAGCAAGCATGGCTAGTGTCACCCACCACCCCCCCCCCCCCCCCACCCCCCACCACCTCACCCCGAAACCGTGTGGGCTCCTTACTGTGCAACTCCCTTTAAAACTGCTCACCATCTTTTCAGACCAATCTCATATGCATGACCCCATAAATGTTTAAGGGGAACCTAAAAATGTCAAGGGGAAAGCAATATGCAGTGAAGGTGAAATGAAGTAGGGTGGGGAGGAAGCTCTTGTGAAGCATAAAGATCAGATTAAACGCTCTGTTTCCTTACTGGAGTTTCATGTAATTCGGTCGCAGTGTCAGTGCCGACCATTCAGGATTGTCCTGTGATTTCTGGGAGCAAATATGGGCCATTAAGCAAGTCAGTGGAGTTTTAAAAATTTTCTTTGAACACTGTCATTTATTAGTTTTTAAAATACTGGTGGGAGTTAAAAGACTGTTACACAAGCAGTATAACAGTGTTTTAAATGTCTGTTACTCAGCTCATGTTCTGGGGGAGCCGGGTTCGAATCCCGCCACGGCAGATGGTGGAATTTGAATTCCATAAAACATATCTGGAATTAAGAATCTACTGATGACCATGAAACCCTTGTCGATTGTCGGAAAAACCCATCTGGTTCACTAATGTCCTTGAGGGGAGGAAATCTGCCGTCCTTACCTGGTCAGGCCTACATGTGACTCCAGAGCCACAGCAATGTGGTTGACTCTCAACTGCCCTCCAAAGGGCAACTAGGGTTGGGCAATAAATGCTGGCCAGCCAGCGACGCCCATGTCCCATGAATGAATTTTAAAAAGGGGGTACTTTTCCCATCTCGCCCACCATGGGAATCGTAGCGGGTGGGGGAACAGGCCATGCAAAGATCCATTGACCTCGGGTGGGATATTCCGGTTTTAAGGCGAGTGTGATTGGAAAATCCCACCCAAATAGTCCAAGATTACTCCAGTTGGTGACAACGGCAACATTTTTAGGTCTCACTAGGGCAGGAAGGGAGGCAACCAGGGTACCATAGAATCATAGAATCCTACAGTGCAGGAGGAGGCCATCCGGCCCAACAGGTCTGCACCAACCATAATCCCACTTAGGCCCTATCCCCATAACCCCATGTATTTATCCTAGCTAGCTCCCTGACGCTAAGGGGCAATTTAGCATGGCCAATCCACCTAACCCGCACATCTTTTGACTGTGGGAGGAAACCAGAGCACCCAGAGGAAACCCACACAGACACGGGGAGAAACTCCACACAGACAGTGACCCAAGCCGGGAATCGAACCCAGGTCCCTAGCGCTGTGAGGCAGCAATGCTAACCACTATGTCACCCATAATAAATTTTACCCACAGGTTCCAGTAAGAATTGAACGTGTGATCCCTGATTTACAAGACCAGTGCAATACCCACTGAGCTAGGGAACTAATTACTTGATTGTGGAAATTGCTTGAGATGTGGTTTCAAGGGGATCATAGCTGGGAACTAAATACTCAGGGGTATGTGACTCCTTGTAAGGACAGGAAAGTACTGGTGCCGGGTAGTATGCGATTTCCTGTTGGTCTTCTCAACAATGACAAGTTTCACCAAGGATGGGGTGGGGTGGCCCAGAGAATCCACCCAATCCGGAAATAACTGTCATTATGGCCAATGGCAATGGCTCATATACGTAAGAAGTTTCATGCCTCAGTTGTGACAGATCCTCAAGAGCACTATATAGCTCTGAGGCATTCTGAGGGATCACACAGTGCCCTGAGCACACATCCCTTCCATGAGACATGCAGCCTCCAGCTCTGCAGCTGGAGATTGAGCACTCAGAGGCCTGCCCTGAAGGTTCGGCCTTGCACTCAACCTGCCAGAGTGAATAAAGTCATTGAACCTCTTTCTGCTCTGCAGTCAGTTTGCCCTGGCCACACTCTGTCTGCTTAATGCTGGCAACCCCAACCCAGGCCTGATTGGGCTGCAAGGATGGCCTCCTCTTGCCTCATGGAGAACCCCCAGTCCTGTGTCTGCAAAGTAAGGCAGAGCCCTATCCCAGCTTCCAGGCCTCTCATGTTCCATTTGTAATTCAGCTAATAATGCACGGAAATGGCTCCCACAGCCTGTTTAAATTGGACCCGCTCTGGTTCCTCCTCAAATCACACCCCATGGCCACCCAATTGGTTGTCAAAGTTCCCTTCTAGCTAATTAGCAGCCGTCATCTACCTATCATACTTGCAGGTGTTCCTGTAGTGGAGGAATAGACATCCGAGAGGTTGTGACACAGTGACTAGTTCACTAAAGAATCATAGGAAATAGGAGCAGGAGGCCATTCGGCCCATCGTGCCTGCTCTGCCATTAAACTAGATTTATAGAATCTCTACAATGCAGAAGGAGGCCAGTTGGCCCATCAAGTCTGCAGCAACTCTCTGACAGAGCATCTTACCCAGGCCACCCCGCCACAGCCCCCATCTCTCAGGCATTTATCTGAACGCCATTTTCTTGCACTATCCCCCATCCCTTGATTCTTTTTTTTACTAAAATCCAAATACACCACCCCAATGGTTCCCCCTTATTTATACATCCTCAAAAAATTCCAACAGGCCTTTTAAACATGATTTCACTTTCGTAGGAGAGATGGGGGCACAGTGGTAAGGTCACCAGACTCGTAATTCAGAAACAGAAAATGTTGGAAAATCTCAGCAGGTCTGACAGCATCTGTGGAGAGAGAATAGAGCCAACGTTTTGATAGATTCAAATGTTAACTCTAGTTTCTCTCCACCAGATGCTGTCAGACCTGCTGAGATTTTCCAGCATTTTTAGTTTTTGTTTCAGATTCCAGTAGCTATTTTGCTTTCATCTTCGTAATTCAGAAACCCAGCCTAATGTTCGACCATGGCAGCTGGTGGAATTTAGATTCAATCAGTTCAGTTTAATACTATCCTTAACTTCCTTGGGTGTTATGATTCATAGAATTATAGAATCCCTACATTGCAGAAGGAGGCCATTCGGCCGATCGAATCTGCACCGACCACAATCTCACCCAGGCTCTATCCCCGCAACCCTACGTATTTACCCTAGCTAGTCCCTCTGACACTAAAGGGCAATTTAGCATGGCCAATCTTTGGACTGTGGGAGGAAACCGGAGCGCCCGGAGGAAACCCACGCAAACATGGGGAGAACGTGCAAACTCCGCACAGACAGTGACCCAAGCCAGGAATCGAACCTGGGTCCCTGGTACTGTGAGACAGCAATGCTAACCACTGTGCCACCGTGCCACCCATTGTGCCACCGTGCCATTCATTTAGCTCCTTCCTAGAATCCTCCTTACTCACAGGGATATTCCTCACTGGGATAAATCTTTGTTGTGAGTCATGAGCTATTTGATAAATGTCTGCCATTGCTGACCAAACGTCTTTTCTGCTAAACTTCTTTCCCAATCCACTCCAACCACCTCTGCCCTAATTCTTTTGTAATTACCCTGATTCAAGTTCAGCACAGTTGTTTCTGATCCAGGTTGCTCACTCTCAAACTGAATGATAAACTCTAACATATTATGATCACTATTTCCTAGGGGATCTTTTATTCTGAGATTTTTTATTAAACCTGCCTCATTACACATTGCCAGATCCAAAATAGTCAAATCCCTGGTTGGATCCACAACATATTGTTCTAGGAAATTGTCCTGAATAAACTCTATGAATTCTTCCTCGTGGCTACCTCTTCTAATTTGATTTTCCTAATACACATGAAGATTAAAGTCACCCATGATTAAAGTACTGCCTTTTTTACATGCCCTCATTATCTCCTGATTTATTCTCCACCCTACATAAAGCTAACATTTGGGGGCCCAGAGATGCTCCTACCAGTGTCTTCTTCCCCTTGTTTCTTACCTCCATCGATATGGATTCTACATCTCTACATCTTCTGATCCAAGATCATTTCCTGCTATTGTACTTATTCAATCTCATACAAACAAAGCTACCCCATTACCCTTTCCTTCTTGCCTGTACTTATAAAACGTCACAAACCCCTGAATATTTAGTTCCCAGCTTTGATCTCCTTATAACCACATCTCGATAATGGCTATAAGATCATACCCATTAATGCCTTACATTGCCTGTCTATCATCATACATTTTAATGCAATTTCCCAATTTACTGCAGCCCATTTCCCGCCGCCCCCCCCCCCCCCCATATCTTTATGGTTTCCTTTGTTTAGATTTGAGACCCTAGTTTTGGATTGAAGTACGTTACTTTCAAACTTAATGTAAAATTCCCACATATTATGGTCACGCTTCCCTAACGGTTCCTTCATAATGAGAATACTAATTAGCTCTTTCTTATTGCACAATACTAGACCCAAAATAGCCTGTTCTCTAGTTGGTTCCTCAACATATTGTTCTAGAAAGCCATCTTGTATATATTCCAAGAATTGTTCCTCCACAGATTAGTCCTCATTAGGTTTACCCAGTGCAATTGTAGATTGCAGCCCCCCCCATAATTACGATATTATCCTTGTTACATTCACCTTCAATTTCCTGATTTATACCATGCCCTAAATCACCACTACTCTTTGTTGGCCTATAAACAAGTCCCACCAATGTTTTCTGCCCCTTTTAGGAGGGTATACAACTGTCATTCATCCGATTAACATGGTTGAGCCAACACAGAGGCATTGGCTTAGAAATGTGCGAATGCTGATGGAATTAAATGCCCAGAATCTCTGGGTTGGTGAACTTGTCCTGTCAGGAGATGCTGAGGATATGTCTGAGAGAGCAAAGATGGAAACTGCTTGGCCTTTTCACCTGCCTATTGTCCAAGTCTCATCACTGTTGAGGAGTTTGCTGAGGAGATAGATTTGGTAGACTTGCAGTTTGGTGTTCTCCGTCAAGTTGCTGTTTTCTCATACTCTCTTCCTCAGCTTGGACACAACACCCTCAGCTGTTGTAGTACATGTGCTGATTTCAGCATCAAGTGACAGATCGCTTCTTAGAGACAGGCTCAACGTCACCAGCTATCAACCAAACTCCAGGGTGACATTGTCAATGCTGATAAATGGCGGTATGGCAACATCCCGGACAATGGCAATTGTTTTCCAGGATGTCAATGGTCACGCCAAACTCTTTGCAGGCCTGAGAGAGTCTGTCCATTTGGTACTGAAGATTTTCCTCGGTATGGAACACTCATGCGGCATTGTCAGTGTAGGGCAACTCTTTAATAAGTACTTGGGGCACATGCTTGTCTTGAATCCCAGGCAAGCAAGATGAAGCAGCTTATTGTCAGTTCTGGTGTGTCAGTGTCATCCTCTGTGGATGATCTGAAGACAAATGACAGCAGCAAAGAGTATGCCAGAGTGCTGGTGCCCAAACACAACCCTTTTAGACCCTACCGCAGACTTCAAAGAGGGTTCCAATGTTGGGCCAGCATAGCTGACCTTACTTACCATGATGTCATGGAAAGACGAGATTACATTGAGAAGATTCAGCGGGCAGCCAATTTTCTCCAGCAGCTTAAATAGACCGCCCCCGCTCACATGGTCAAATGTCCTGGTGAGATCAATGAAGGCAGTAGACAATATACAATGCCTACCCTGAGGAAGTACTGCTCTTCTCTCCGACAGGATTTATGGCTAGCTCGACCCCACCTTGATCCCTTTGTTTTCATTTAATTTAATTTTTAACTGTTCTCTACCTTTTATTTCTTTATTGCCTTTCTTTATTTTTATTTTTCTCCCTCCTCTCTTTCCCCCTATTTTATCCCTCCCTTTCTTACCTTTGCTCCCCCTTTGCTTACCATTTCCCCCCTTTTTCTCAATTTTATCTCTCTCCCACCCATCTCCCCCTTCCCCCACATCTCCATCAGTCACAGTTTACCCTCTGATTTCAGCTTCTCTGCCGTTTGGCCATTCACACCTTCTATTCTCTCTATGGGCTGCCATTAGCAGCCTTTCCCCTTGTTTTTGTGGCTATGACTCATCTTTCATTCCCTCCCCCGCAGTATAAATATCTCCCACTTTCTATGCCTTTTAGCTTTGACAAAGGGTCATCTGGACTCGAAACGTCAGCTCTTTTCTCTCCTTACAGATGCTGCCAGACCCGCTGAGATTTTCCAGCATTTTCTCTCTTGGATACAATGGTCTGAGAAGATCATATCAATTGTAGATCTTTCAGTTCTGAAAACTCTCTGAGATTCAGGGCAGATGCTTCAGCCAGGATCTGCAAAGACAGCACAGGGGTGGCACGGTGGCACAGCTACCTCACAGCTACCTCACAGCTACCTCACAGCGCCAGGGACAAGGGTTCGAATCCCAGCTTGGGCCACTGTCTGTGCGGAATCTGCACGTTCTCCCCGTGTCTGCATGGGTTTCCTCCAGGTGCTCCGGTTTCCTCCCACATTATGAAAGATGTGCTGGTTAGGGTGCATTGGCCGTGCCAAATTCTCCCTCATTGTACCCGAACAGGCGCCGGAGTGTGACGACTTGGGGATTTTCACAGTAACTTCATTGCAGTGTTAATGTAAGCCAACTTGTGATTATTTAATACAGTGGTTCCTAAACTTTTTTCACTGGGCCGCACTTTCGGAATAAAAGTTTGCTCGCGCCGCACTGAATTTTTTATTGATAAGAAATACATTCAAAAACCAGAAAAAACAACTCCTCGCAGTGCCTGATTCATAACATCGAACACAACTACTTTATAATATGATCATGGGATATCCAGAAAGTATAAAACAATGCTTGTTTAAACCATGTTTAAATGTTTCTTTGATTGTCCTTGAATCTTCCCGCCACACTTGCCATCAACAGACAAATACTTTTCCTACAGTAACAGATAGGGAGATGCCTTGATAGTTCTTGCAATTGCTGCAGCCATCCTTGTTCTTGTACAGGATCGCAATCTTTGCATCACGCACTGCCCCTCCCTCCAGCAGAGATGGAGAAGTTGATGCCAAAGCTGCAGGAGCTCCAGTTTCCTGTGCTTGATGAGTTCAGGCAGTACAGTATCAGCAACTGGCACCTGGCCCGTGGCAAGTGAGCCAATCAGTTTATTAAGCTGCTGTAGGGTGTATTCGATATTCAGCTTTGCCATAACAGGCAGGCTTTACCTGGTGTCCAGAGCTTCCTTGCTGACAGTGTTCTCCCTCGAGTACAACTCAAGATAGTGTTTTACACGTCCCCCCAACTGTTTATTGCTGTCGGTGATGACCTTCCTTACTTTTGTCTTCAGTGGAGCCATTTTCTTTGCTGCTGGACCCGTTGCCTCTTTGATCCCGAAATGCATGACCTCTAACCCCTGTTGAAAGTCATCTAGATATTCTGGGAAAATTGTTAGCAGTAGTAATTGGTGCGCTGTCTATTGGTGTTTACTTTGAACACTCCCAGTGCATTCAGGGCCTTCCCACTTGGATATCTCTGGAGTTTGATGAGAGTGAATCCCTCGGCCAGAATTCTCCGGCCATTCACGCCGGTGGGATTCTCAGTCCCGCCGGGCAGTGCACCCCCGTCCGTGGGTTTCCCCTGGGCATGTGGTGACATCAATGGGAATTCCCATTGACAGCGGCAAGACCAGAGAATCCCGCCGCTAGCAAACAACACGCCACCTCCCGCTGGCGGGAAACACTCGGCTGGGAGGCTGGAGAATCTCACCCCCTGACTTTAATGATAGGCTCCCTCGCAACGATGTGAGCCGCGAACCACTGAACACTTTTCTGCTCTTGATTCCAATATTGGGAAAGTGCAATATTGTAGAGAGTGCTTTGAAGTATGTCCCATTTCACTCCTGCACCCTGGCGCAGAGTGTCTGTTTATAAAAGCAGGAGCCCCTGCTATTAAATATCATGGTTAAATCTCCCAGCACTGGGAGCACGCTGCATTCTAGTGGGTTAACTTGTCAAGGCAGCAGGCACAGTATAAACTGACAGTTAAATATCACACTGTGTTACACAATCTGTACTGTGAAAGTTAATTGGCATTTGAAATATGATGATGATGTCATGTACAGAATAACGATGGCACAAACCTTTTTGAAATTCTAGGCATTCTCTGTGCTACGCGCCTGGAGGAAAGATGCAGACATTTCCATAAAGCCGCATTACATTCTGTACAGGCAGGGAATGCCTTCATTATTTGCATGTTGGGGCTCTCACTAATCAGACCCTCATTAGGGAAAATTTACATATTGTGAACCTCCAACTGGCTTACATTTCAAACAATCAGTGGGACATGTCAGCACGGCAGCGAATACACAGGAGAGATTAACATTCCATCAGTGTTATGATGCAGAAACAGGTCATTTGGTCCACCAACTCCATGCTGGTGTTTATCCTCCACATAAGCAGTCTCCTACCCCTGTGCTGCCTTCATCTCATATCCTTTTATTCCCTTTTCTTCAACCTTGTAGGTAACCCATTCTTAAATGTTGTGTCATGCTCAGTAAATTATGATCTTTCAGTCGACTATGGCAAGGTCTGCAAGACATAACAGGCTACAAGATGAAGGCATGTAAAATCACCGGCTCCAACGCGCCCCTCCCTGATGAGCTCAATGCATTCTACACCCTTTTTGAGCAAGAGGTCAGCGAGAGCGCGCCCTCCACCCTGGAAGCCCTGGATGAACCTGTATCTGGGGGTCACCACTGCAGATGTCAGAGCAGCTTTCTCGAAGATCAACCCACGGAAAGTGACTGGCCCGGATGGGGTACCCGGACGAGCACTCAGATCCCGCGCGGATTAGCTGGCGGGCGTTGTCACAGACACCTTCAGCCTCTCTTTACAACTATCTGAGGTCCCTATCTGCTTCAAGAAGAGTTCATCATCCCGGTACCTAAGAACAAGCAAACAGCGTGCCTTAATGACTATTGGCTGATGGCTCTGACATCCATCATTGTGAAGTGCTTAGTCATGGCACGAATCAATTCCAGTCTCCCAGACAACCTGGATCCACTACAGTTTGCCAACCACCACAACAGGTCCACAGCAGACGCCATTTCCCTGGCCCTGCACTCAACCCTGGAACACCTAGATAACAAGGACACCTATGTCAGACTCCTATTTATTGACTACAGCTCAGCCTTCAACACTATTATTCCCACAAAACTCATCTCCAAACTCCATGGCCTGGGCCTTGGCACCTCCCTCTGTGACTGGATCCTGAACTTCCTACCTCACAGACCACAATCAGTAAGGATAGGCAACAGCACCTCCTCCACGATCATCCTCAACACAGGTGCCCCACAAGGCTGTTCTCAGCCCCTACTATACTCCTTCTACACCTATGACTGTGCGGTCAAATTCCCCTCCAATTTGATTTTCAAGTTTGCTGACGACACCACCGTAGTGGGTCGGATCTCAAACAATGATGAGACAGAGTA